>NW_015171545.1:52697-53241 GCF_001447785.1 Gekko japonicus
CCGCCGCCACCAGCCCCTTCCCCAGACAGCGGCAGCCCCGCCCCGCCATTGCCTGCCTCCAGGTGACTTGTGGCGCCGGGCCTGGCCTCCCTCCCTCTCCTCGGACACGTGCGCGGCGAGGGGATTCCACTCCACTCCCGCGGCGGCTGCGGGAGTCGGCCGCGTGGCAACAGCGCCGCCCGCAGGACTTGGGCGGAACGACGGCTGGCTAATTCCCCCCCTCGCCTGCTCCATTCATTGTTTTCGGGGTTTCATTCATTCATTCATTCATTCATTCATTCAAAGAAGCGGCTGGATTCGGAGACTGGAGGTCGCGCGATGGAACCTGGCAAGATCCCCAGCCGGCCGTCGGGAGCAGCGACGGCTATGCTCCAGTTCGTGCGGCGAGGGAAGAGGAGGGTGCCTTTGGAACTGTGCTTGGGGTCAATGACGTTTGTTTCACTGAGGTTTTGAAAGCAAGGCGGGGTTGAAATACAGCGCGAGGCGACCCGTTCTGTTCAAACTGTTTTTCGTGTTATTTGCTTGCAAACGGCGGCGGGGGGGG
>NW_015171545.1:53356-61139 GCF_001447785.1 Gekko japonicus
GCTCCCCCCCCCCCCCCCCCGATTTACCCGAAAGCCCCAGTCCCGGTGGAACGCTCATCTCCTTCCGTGCCTGTGAGATCTGAAGTCATTTGGGGGTATTTCGCGCTTGTATTTCTGCTTCTGATCCCCAAAAGCACTGCGACAGCAAGAGGTGTCTTAGCTCAAACCCTGAGAGAGTGTGTGTGCGTGTGTGTGTCCGTCTAGGCGAGGTGTCATTCTGCAAACCAGATGTTTGTTTCTAATGGCTTATTTTCAGTACGGAGAGTTGCACAAGAGAATAAATGCAGTGATTTGCATAAAAGTGTAGTGGCGATGCATTGTTTTCTACCCAGTGGCAGTAGCAGCACTCCCTTTCAGTGGTGTAAAAACTCTGTAGTCCTTCAGTGCTGCAGGGGTTCCTCAAACCCTACAAAAATGGTGACAGTAACCTAATTCTTACCGTTTTGTCATCATTTTTTTCTTTTAATAATTTTGTTTACCCGCTTTGTCATCATAATGGCATTTTGAAGCTCTTGTTCCTGAATAATTAAAGCACCCGTTACAGGCAGCTTTAAAAAGCCAGGAGAAATCAAATAACTGTGAACTAGAAAGATATTTAATGAGCTGTGTAACAAAAAAGAACATTCAAATAACTGAGGTCTTCAGAAGCAATTAGCTCTGTTTGCTATAGTGTTGCTACACCTGTTTAAAAACTATGCTAAAGATAGCATACAGTGTCCTACTACCTGCCCCATACTAGAAGGAAGGTTTTGTTATCTGTACTTATCACAGACCCCTAGAAATTATTTATTTATTTATTTATTGTATGGCAGAGTTACACACAGGAAATATATAATAATATCAAAGATTTAACCAAGTTGATACAATGGGTATGCAGACCAGTTGGGTAATCCCCATAAATACTAATATCTAGATTTTTCATTCCACTCAGTTGTAGCTGGGGAGAGCTCAAAGAGCTCTGTCACATCTCCCTGGAAAGCACAACACTCACATTATCAGGTTACGGATATTGGGTGGAGTTGATTGCATCCACGTTCACAACCATTCATTCCCTAGAATGAAATTTTGTGGTTGCAGGATTTCTGCAGATTTTATTGCTGAGTGTTGGGATCTTAGTCTGGACAGGCCCACCCATGTCAGCTATGTCTTTGTGGAATGGCAGGTCTCTGTTTCAATTATCTTTTTATATTCACGAAGAAGTGCAAGAAACGTAAGGCCAGAATGAAATGGAAGGGCTTCTTATACAGGCTTGCACTGTGAAGGAATTCTCCGACCTCAGAAAAACAGAACTACATGTAATGAATGCTTTAAAAATTAAAATATTTAAAGAATCTGGTGGCATTCCTACACATAAATACAAGCTTGCATTCAAATATATAGTTGCCCAGTTGCCTGGAGATTGTGTCTAGGTGTCATACTAACCGAAAATTACAATTCTCATTCCCCCCCCCCCCAAAAAAAGTCCCCAGTCCTTTGTGACTGCAAAAGAAGGCATGCACTGTTTGCATATACCACTTATTACTCCAATATAATCCCAGTACAGGGATACAACCAGTAGGGGTAGTCACATGTTTCATCCTGTTGTATTGGTCCAGCTGCTCAGGAACCAAAGCAAAAGTGAAGTAATGAGGTTAAATGAATGTGTTTTTTGCAAGCCACCTTATGGACTGGAACAGTGAAATGGTGGAGTATCCATATTTTAATAAATGTTAGGACCAATGAGATGAGATGGTTAGACAGTGTCATAGATGCAACGAACATGAAGTTGAGCAAACTTCAGAGGACAGCGGAAGACCAGAAGGCATGGCGTGATCTGGTCCATGGGGTCGCGAAGAGTCGGACTCGACTGTGCGACTGAACAACAACAACAAAGGACCAACTAGTATTCACTGATTTTCACAGAATTTTTTCCTTTGGTTGGGTGTTCAAGCAAATAGTATGATGACTTTCTGCATAGACAGCACTTCTGTGTAGAGAAAGTATGCACTGCAAACCACCCACGAAGTCTACAATGTATCAAGACTGGTGTAGCAAAGTTGTGACAATAATGAACCTGGGACAAACCTGAAAATGCTCACACAGGATACAAGATGTTGTAGCTCCATGGAAAAGCACATGCTTTATATGTATTACATCTCTGTCCAGATGTTTCCCATGAAAAGGATCTAATTCTATTTTGGAAATTTATATGCCACCTCTCCAGAGACCTGCTACAGGCAACTTGTAATCAAGAAAATAAAAGTATTAAAACATAAACCATGGGGGGGGGGGAGGCCAACACCATTCAAGCAAGCCAGGATATAACAATAGCATAAAATGGACATGAGTGGCCAAAAATGATGCCTGAAATCTTAGAAAGGACCCTAACTTGGTCTCATCAGAACACACCTTACATTTACTGGCAGAACAAACAGATTGACAAATGAACTGACTTCGTATAAGATAGCTTCTTATCTACAAGCTGCTCATGCCATGCACTATCATGGAAGATGGAAATAATCGTTCAGTCATACATCAAACTGATCTTGGGAGATGTTCTTATTTCCATGAATGGGCAATCAAGATCCCTGAATCAAAGAGGCATCAATCAAAAAGAATTTTTTCTATTGTTTTCCATCCTGTCTCATGCTATTTTTGGCCAGGGGCCAGGAAAGATGAAAAAAATAATACAAATTGGGCGAAAACGGTGGTTCTTAAACCTGGTTGACCACCATTCTGCTTTGCACATTCTTTGTAAGTCTCAGTAGTTCCTTGCCTCACATTGTCCACACTGGAGCTTTCGAGAAAAAAAACTTCTCAGTGCAAACAGAGTGGCTGCATTTTATTCCTTGCTTCCCTTGGAATATTTGCCGGCTTCCTTTCAAGATACCTCCTTGAGGAGGATCACAGCGTGAGCAAAAGAGCTGAGCATGAGGCAGAAAAGAAGCCCACACAACTGAACAGCATGATGCAGCTTAGAATGTCTTAAAACAAGAAGAGCGAATAAAACGACAGCCTTCCTCCTGTGAAATGCCATAAAACCAAGACTCCACTTAGCAGTAAGAAGACCATAAAACTATGTTCAGGAAGTGTCATAAAGTAGCCTAAAATCATAATCAGCAAAACATCAGTGTCTAGAAAGAAGACAGTTCTGTACTAACCCTGCTGGATAGAAATTAATTAAAAGCTAGCTAAAAATGCAGGGAACTAAAGCTGCCTTTACCTGGCTCCTGCGAGATAGTAAACTAGGGATGAAATGAACCTCATTGGGGAGGATGTTCCACAAACGAGGCACCACTATTTGGGGGGGGGCATCTCTGGTTGCCACACACTTTACTTTTGATAGTGGGCCACAGAGAACAGGGCTTGAAGTGATCGGGGGAGGGGGGGAGGTATACTTGTGACACGAGGGTCATCAGGAGCCCAAGTATGCTCATTAGGCTAACTATCCTCAGTGTGGCCGCATGCTCAAATGTTGCACAAAACGTAATAATTATTGGTGGATATGTGCTGAGCTCAAGCCAAATTAGCTGCTTGGTAATTGCAACTGGTCCTCAAAAATGGTTCAAAAGCAAGGCACGCCATTCCGATTAATTTATTTAAAATATTTGTATCCTGCCTTATCTTCTTAGATTTAAGGTGGCTGACAAAGCAACAGCAAATTGCAAACACATATAAACAACAGAATAGTCCATCAACAAGATAAAAACAACACACGAAAATATCACACAAGACGATAGTACACAATTCAGAATGAAGATATCTGCTTTGTTACATTTTGATTGCTTTTTATGCTTAGATTGCATATTAGAGCACTCTATTTTTTATGTCATAGATACATCATAGATACATAGATAAATAGATCTGAAGAAGATTTATGAGTTTTTAGCATATTCCCTGAGCATGTGCAGATTTTTTCTGACTGCTAAGGAGCTATGGCCATTGCAGACAGATCTGGTGAACTGGATTCCTAGCTCAGGAATCTCTGGCAGTGCTGAGTCTTGCACTTTGGCATATAAACCCATGATTTCCAGTTAGTTCTATTTTCCTCATTAGTCTCATGGAAACAGCTGTGCAAAAAATAGAGTCAATTCCAAAAAGGCTACAGCTGTGAACTTATACTGGGAGAACTGAAAATCTCTAGGAACAGATGGTGACTAGGAAACCCAAGTAGGTTGCTTGTGTTTCCCCCACAAGCCTCAGTTCCACTCTGTTTTCTATCAGTTGTCCTCCAGGCTTTTGAGCTAATACAGCTCCTAAATTAATTGAATTGGATTTCTTAATTACTATTTAGGCTCAAGCTCACAGGAATGTCAAATAAAACCAGCCACTTTGTAACAACACATGGGACATCTCCTCCCCACAATCTGACACTTTTTACAACTGCTGTTTAGGGTCCGTTTCTCCTCCCAAGAAATGCACCGAATACATTATTGAAAGTAATAATGTATGATATTATCAGGTGGCGTTTGTAAGACGTACACTGCACCACCACTAGAACACCTTGGAGTATCCACAGTGGTTACAGCATTCCTATTAACCTGCTCAGGTCATTCTCCAATTTCATGCACTTGTAAACAATGCTCCCTCTAAACTGTGAAGTCTTGTGAGCAAAAATGTTCCTTTGTGAGCTACCGGCATTGAAGTTGTGAGCAAGCGATTTGACTACTGCATAAATTAGCTTGCTCTGGAGCCCTCCTTCCTGAGCCAAGACAAACATGTGTGAGCCAGAGGCTAAAAAACTGTGAGCCAGCTCAAAATAACTCAGCTTAGAGGGAACACTGCTTGTAAATAGTATAGATTATATTGATTAATCCATTACATTGCTGTTGTGGACTTCCAAGGAGCTTTGGGTTGCATACATAACACACATACCCATTTTACCCTTAACCCATAAACTGGACTTGGAAAGGGTGGATCTCTGTAGTCCAGTACTGTAATCATTACACACATACCCATTTTACCCTTAACCCATAAGCTGGACTTGGAAAGGGTGGATCTCTATACTCCAGTACTGTAATCATTACACCATACTGACCACCTACTATACAGGTTGTCACTAGGTAGGTTTGGCCCCATGTCTATGTTAAGCTCAGGAGCAGCAGTGTGCTTCATGCTGTTCAGGGAGCATTGGCAGCTCTTCATTTCTATCCAATCACCGGGGAGAAAGCCTGTTCATTCACCTGATGATGAGGTCTGCCC
The DNA here is from genome assembly GCF_001447785.1 of Gekko japonicus. NCBI lineage: Eukaryota > Metazoa > Chordata > Lepidosauria > Squamata > Gekkonidae > Gekko > Gekko japonicus. The sequence continues at coordinate 58,538 of NW_015171545.1, forward strand.
ACCCCCATCCCCAATTTTCTCTTTCATGGCCGCCACAACTTCTCCACTGTGGCATCAACACCTACAGGGGGCAACCTACCCTTCTCAGGGGGACCTGAGTCCCTGTAGTGTGCTAGACCTCCCTGTCGTGTCCCTAGACCTCCAGATTCATTAAATTAATGGTTGTTTTGCTTGGTGTTCTGGTAATGGCAGCAGGGTTTCTCAAAACACCCATGAACACACAGTCAGCAGCTGCTGAACATAAACAAGTATCCATATTTTTGTCAAGATTCAGCTCTTCATAATAGCAATGGCAGTTCAGAGTAACCCTCCTTGACAAGACATTTCCCCCCCAAGCGACTGAAGCTTTTAACAGTGATGAGTAGTAACTGCAATTTTTGTAGGACTAGTAATCTCTGTGCTTGTCTGCTGTGCAGGGGCCTATTTTTAGTAAAATAATGAATTACTTATTTCATTATTAGGACCTCTGGAGGTGTTTGTGGCATTCTCGGCCATGCCACACCTCTGTAGAGGCTTCCTGTGCCAAGACAATGTGATGGTTGGCCTCTTGCTCCATCCCAGCATGGCATAGCTTGGCCATCCAAGAGGCTTCTATTCATGCCCAACATGGCATACAGTTTTAGAAAATGTACTTTGAGAGTCCAGGACTTACCAGAGGAATTTCAGTTCTTTTGACGGAACACATGGAATTCAGTTTCCAATAGGTTCTAGAATGGGATGGGGGACTCTCACTTTCAACTCTCTTTTTTGTATGCTCTTACCTTTCACTGCCATTGACCAGCATAATCCTTCTTACAATGGAGCCACTTTGGTAGACTGGTTAAGAGCGGTGGACTCTCATGTGGAGAACTGGGTTTCATACCTCATTCCACCTGAAGCCAGCTGGGTGACCTTGGGTCAATCACAGTTCTCTCAGCCCAAAAAGTAAACCTAGCTTGACACACATACACACAAAGAGCTAGAGTTTCGGGCTGCCAGGCAATCTTTGGATCTCCTGGCTATACTATACCCACTGCCATACGATCGTTAAATAATTAATTAGAATGGGAGGTGCTAAAACAGTGTAAAGGAAGGTACCCAAAATTTAATTCCCTCCTTTGCCAAAATGCTCTCCCATGTTGCATAGGATTTGTAAATGCTAGACATTTTAGTAAGTTCACAGCGTCTTCTGTTAATGTATGATATAATGGATGACACCTCAAAACAGAGAAAAGCCAAGCCATAATGCATGATGGTATGGGACCCATTGCAATATGGCTATTTTCTGCATCTTTGGGGTAATGTGCAGAGTCCTGGGCCATGTGCTATGGTAAAGGTCTTCAGGTAGAGCTTCTCATATTATCTCAATGGGAAGGAACCACACAGAAGTGCCCCCCCCCCAATTTTGGCTCAGTGTAAGAATGCAGCCAAAGAAAGTTGATCAGACAAACAAAATTAGTCCAAAATGTGTAATGCTATTCAATTAAACTGCAGGATTTGCTACAGCAAGCTGAAATCTCCCTGACTCAAAATACCTTGAACTTCTGATCGCTGAGGTTTCTAGAGAGGTGAAAAACCCTGAAATCCTACTGGGACCTGACTCAGCAAGGAGCAGCATCTTGCCTGAGTCCATTCAGCGCTTCAGTCCTCTCGCTCACTTTGGCCTCTTCACAGAGGTGTCATTGTGTTGTGACTCGGGAACATCCACAAGGAGAACCATTCAAATATTTTCCTGCTGTGTAAATATCCCAAATGATAAGCTGAAGGACTGATATTCTCAAGCAATGTTCCCTCTAAGTTGCAGAGTCCTGTGAGCAAAAGTTCTCCTTTGTGAGCAACTGGCATTAAAGTTGTGAGCGAGCAATTTGACTACTGCATAAATTAGCTTGCTCTGGGGCCGTCTTTCCTGAGCTAGGACAAACATCTGTGAGCTGGAGGCTAAAAAACTGTGCGCTAACTCACACTAACTCAGCTTAGAGGGAACACTGTTCTCAAGAAAGCTTACAGTCCCCCCCTGTTTGTCCTTACGAACAGGGAAATGCAAAACCTCAGAAGACCGAGATCTTCAGAATATTGCGCTATCAGTGTCGAAGAGGGATGAAGTTTCACATCCCCCCCGTTTTGCTAAAAAACTGATAGCAGGAGGGAACAAAGTGCCCCAGCAAAATTAAAGCCCACTATTTAGAAGAGCAGAAGCATCCCCCCTCCGCCCCCTCGGCTTGGTTTCAGTCTTTGCTCACCACGCTCTTTGCCAGCTCATCAAAAAGTGTGCAGGTTGACAGGAAGATAACTCAAAGTTGGCCATTTCTCAACATGGTGCCCAAATCACTGCAAAACAGACTCACTTTGAAAACATAAACCTGTCAAGCTAAGCTTTAGTTGATGCCTGCCTTTTCAACACCGACGGATCTCTCTCTGCAGTTACAGTTATCAAAAGCAAATCAATGCCCCAGTCGTAAGCTATGCTCAAAACCTTCACTTTAGGACGGCAAGAACTATTGCAACCCTTTTCTTCAGATTTTCCAGCGAACAAGACCCCATCATACAAATTACAGTGCAGTGTCTGGAAAACAGAAAACCAGAAAGTATACTGCAGAGTCTTTTGCAGGTATGAGGGGCCATG
>NW_015171545.1:64830-117223 GCF_001447785.1 Gekko japonicus
AAAGTGCAATAAAAATCCCTTCCGGGGGGCTAAAAAAATTTAAAAAATTAAATCTGTAGCTGGAATTGTGCATGCAAGTGAATGTTGTATGGTGCATGCATGGTTTACCTCTGAGACAGGTATTGGGGCACTGGGTTAGTAAATCCTGGTGACCACTGCTTTACAGTGCAATCCTAAACCAAGTTGTACCTTTCTGTTACCCCAGTTTTTAAATAAAAATGCTGCCTTCAGTTGATGGGGGAATTAGCAAGGCAGCAGAGCTAGCGAGAGATGGGGTAATTAGCTAGGATCTACTACCTATGTATACCAGGATTTTTTCCTTGAAAGAACCCTCAGGAAAGACCCAGACTGTTGCTTAACCAGAAAGGGTGTTTTGTTGAAAGAGGAAATAATCAAATAGCACACATACAGCAATAAATGCAGACTGAAAGCAAACACACAAGATGAGAGAAAATAGGTGGGATAGGGAATGAAGGCAGGGATTCAGAAGCATACCTAACCTATCCAGATCAGGAGTCCATGGAGCAGAGACTGTGAAGAAGGAAAGTGACCCCAAGTTTGGAGGTGCAAGTCTGTAAGCACCTAAGACAAGATGCACAGCACTGGAGTTGTGGCTGCCTATTTATAGCAAAAATGGGACTCGAGGGCATGCTAATGTGCCTGCCCCTTGAAAGCAAACAATCTATGAGATTACCTAAAAGGTAAAACAATGAATTTGGGAATGCTGAATGGGGTTCCCAGGAGATGTCTTGGGAGGAGTTCTGGATGTAAAATAAGGTTCGGGCTGGGACTCCAATTACTTCCTTGGGTGATTCTGAAGGCTAATGGATTTCTAATTAAACAAATCAAAAAGAAAAAATGGTGTTTGGTGAACCTCCTGCTGTTTAGGTGTGTAAGATGGAAGCTACTATTATGAAGGAAATGTGGGTAGGAAAAGAGGAGGGGAGGTTGACAGTAGGGATGTGCATTCGGTTCGTCTGAACCAAATGCACCCCCGAAAATGGCCCATTCGGACCCCTTTCGGGCTGCTGCAGGCCAATTCAGATTCTCTGATCTGAATCGGCTTGCCGCCGAATTCTGCCCCGTTATATCCTATGGGCCATTGAAGTCAATAACTCATTTACAAAAATGAGTTATTTTGGGGTTTGTTCAGCCTCCAACCTGATTAATAAATTCAATTTTTTGTTTTTTCTAGGGCAAAGCATTTTTCTGTTATCCCCTGGAGGGAATAAGAGCAAGGACACTAACATGATCCTAAGCACAGTTATGACACATTAACTTGGAAGTGTAAGCAGGCAGACCCCCCCCTTCTTTAATGAGAGGCAGTATGGAGGAGAACACCCCTATTTTACAGAACCTCAGGAGTTCATAGGGCAGGCAGATTTGAACTAAGTATAAACAAGATGGATCCTAGACAGGCAGGCCTCCTAATTATGCCCAGGCAGCGACCCTGGATGGTGTGAGATCTTGGTCTGATCCAGCTGCAGCCTCTCCCTCCGCCCTGACATATGCATACACCGAACATTGGGCCTGCCTCACCCCAGAACTAACACCATTCCACCTGGATTGCTAATCCTGTCAACTAGGGGTGTGCAAAAAATAAAAAATCCGGCCCATTCGGATTCGGCCGAATTGGGCAGAATCAATTTCGGCTGGCAGTAAGACTCCCGGATGTCAGTTTCGTCAGTACCAGCTGAGTCTGTCAATTTCAGCCCCATTATATCCTACGGGCCATTGAAGTCAATGGTGAAAACATAGGGTATATTCTGGGGGCTGGAGGGGAAGGGGCTTGAGGAAGAGGCTCCAAACTCGCAGGGTAGCTGCTGGAGCCTCTCCCCAAGATACCAACCAAGTTTGAAGAACATTGGACCAGGGGGTCCAATTCTATGGGCCCCCAAACAGGTTGCCCCTATCCCCTCTATTGTTCTCTATGGTGGGAAAAAAGTAAAAAGTAAAGAAGGGGGGGTGGGGTCTGCCTGCTTACACTTCCAAGTTAATGTGTCATAACTGTGCTTAGGATCATGTTAGTGTTCTTGCTCTTATTCCCTCCAGGGGATAACAGAAAAATGCTTAGCTTTAGAAAAAAAAAAGGAATTTATTAATCAGGTTGGAGGCTGAACAGACCCCAAAATAACTCATTTTTTTTTTTAAATGGGACTTTCCTTAACACCGGCTCCAAAGCGGGGGGAGGGGGGGTGGAGAATCTATACTTAGTTATTCCCCTTGGCAGTACTGGAATAGAACAGCAGCAGACACCAGACGGAAAATATAATTTTGTTATTTTCATCCTATAAGCCAATTTTAGTTTCCCTCTCAAAGCCACTGGGGTTTTTAAAAAATGACCCCCGAAACTATCAGTTTACCGCTCCCCCCCAAAAAAAAGCTATGTGTGGAAGGCAGAGGTAATAAAACTGTACCTCATTTGACCTCATTAACAATTGACCTCATTAAGGGTGTGGATTATCTGGAATATGAAGTTGTAGAAGACTGATAAAAAGGAATCATTACAATTTCCTAAACCCCAATTATGTCCCAACAAGAAAATGAAGCAATTCACTCTAGTGGTCAGTGCTTTTTCAAAAAAAATCTGAAATGCCACTCTCATTAAATTTGGCTCCACTGATTTTTTTCCTCCTATGGAGTTTCTTTTTAAACAGTTAAGTTAGGCTTATAATGCCACCTGGTGGACACACATAGCATGTATACTAAACAATATTTCCATGATGTTAAACCTGGGTGATATGAGATAGAATGCAATAAACAAAGCTGAAGTATTTTATTAATAATTTATTGTCAGTAAGAAAGACTGGCTAATGATAGATTTCAGTAAAAACCTTTACAAGACCGTTGCATCACAAATATACAGACACTATAAAAACTGTGCCAAGGTGGTTTTGGTTCTAAACAGGTATGTGAGTGGGCCCCCAAATTACTTTTCGGTTAAGGAAAAGTGTATATTGTTCCAAGTACAGAAAGCTATGTAAGACACTGCCATGTATTTTTTGCCCAGGAAATTATCAGATACCTTTTACAACTGGAAATTATGTACACTTAGAAATGATTACACTGAAATCTATAAATGAAATGTCAAATGTCTGTGTGATCATACAAATTAAAATACAGTGAATTCCTGAATGTAATAAAACCCAAGGTGTGCTTGGTTTAATGGCACACTAAACACTGATAGAAACAGTGGAAAACAAATCTGCAAAGTATCTACAAAATCTAGTTAAAACTATTGAAATCAAAACTGTACATAACATTTACAAAAAGAGATAAGAAAAAATGATTTTTTTGGAACTATATAAATACATTTATCATGCTAAAATGAGGAAGTGGTACGTGTTTTGCTTCATTTCTTTAACATAGACAATGTAAGTACAAAAAAGAAAACACACACACAATTTCAGGAATGGCACAGCCAATGGGAGACCTGTAATTGGTTAAATTTTCAGGTGGTCGAGAAATGGGAAAAATTGGTTAATACTCTGAAATGAGCTGCATGATCCAGTGCAGCCATGCCAGTCTTAGCTCACTGAAACAGAAGCGCTCGAGCATTGCCGCGAAGAAGGGGAAAAAAAATAAGCTCTCCAAGATTGCTCTAGAATCCTTTTTTTTTTTTTTTTTAAAGTTCATTAACATCCAGGCACTTTTTGTTGAGGAAGGTTGTCAGACTTCTGTGTGTTGCTGAGGCTCGAGTGGAGGAATGACCACATCTTCAAAATGTCCATCATCCCCACTCTCATAGTCACTCATCATCACCTCAGACTCCATTTCACAGCATGCTGACACATCAGAGCATGAAGCCGTGGAAGCATACACAGACATGGACATGTTGTCTAGGGGGAGTGCTTCAAAGTCTCTATTGTACCCTACAGTGTATGGGGCATAGGGTTCTCTGTAACTACTGGAGACTCCATTGGTTGTGTTCTGAGGTTCCAACCGGTCTGAAGGATAGTGATGGGGCAGGTACTGGTTGAGATTGAACCTCTGCCTGCTCCTCGTAGAGGACTCCAAGCTACCTACAGCAGACATGTCCCTGGGTTGCTGCATTGAGTCAAACTGATCACTGTACTCCGGTGGTAGCGGTGGGAGGTCATCAGGCGCTGGGAAGTCGTCCGGCGGAGGTGGAAAGTCACTTTCGATGTCGTAGCCTCCAGGGTAGTAGTCTGCATCAATGGAGTTTGGATCTGTGTAGAGGGGTGCCGGCTCTTCCACCACCTCGTAAGTTGGATACTCCTGTATGCCAGGAAGTTGGACACTTGGCATCCAGTCGGAGGTATCCCAGTGATACGCTGCAGAGTGAAGATAAAAAAGAAAAAATGAAGAAAACAAGTTTCAATATCTTATTGTCGACACATTCTCAATATTGAAAACAACAACACTACACAGAGGCCAGGAACAACATAATGACCAGGGATCAGGGGATATCCGATCTTGTCCCCGAGGTTAACAAAGACATTCAGTGTTACAACCGCAAGTTCGGCGTGCCATGCAGTAGAGAATTCATTCCACCAGCCACACCTGGGATAGCTATATTTTCAACATACCTCACTCTAAAGTGAGAGAAGCTGCAGTTCACCTAAAGAATGGGGTGGCAGAAAACCATTCTTTCCATGGAAGAAATATCTCTAAGAGTCTCTCCTGTGTCACCCTAAAGGGCTGGTGGCTGATGACTAGTATCACTGACACGGCTTGCCCTTTTACCTGACCGTAGCCACTTATAACCTTTCTTTTCCTAATGCTCCACATATCCATCCAAATCAATCCCATGCGTACTTGGAAGCAAGCCCCTCGGAGTTCAAAAAGGTACAACAGCCTTACTCCATCGACATGAATGGCACTCAATATCTACACGATTAACTTGGTCCCATTGATTTTAATGGGACTAAGGAACAACTAATTTCCCCTGGATTGGAACTAGTAAATATATAGTACTCCAACTGGTAAGGTACCCAGCACATTTACCAATTTACTATAAAAGTCACTAATGTATTTAATTACTACCCCTCAGCTCAACTGTTAAATTTTATAACACAATCCTGCAAAAAAAGGACAATTGAACATTTTGTGATTAAAAAGGACCATTAGTAAAAACCATTTCAGCATTCAAAAGTGAGAAACAACTCTCACAACATTAAGCTACTCATGCACAAATAGCAGAATTATGTTGTATTGTTGAACCCGGTATACAATTGTTGCACTGAGGATAAAAAGAACAAACACTAGTTTCATGGATAAAAAATCACCACATTACAAGCTTCTTAATTACTGCAAACGGACTGAAATAAGGGGGGGGGGTGTCTAGTGAACAGGCTGAAATCACTGCATATACCACACAAGGAACAAACAAGTGAGGGCAAGTTAGTGTGGAGGGCAAATATTAACAGACATTTAAGTGAGCATCAATGAACAACTGCATGCAGAAGTCACCTCTTGAATTGCTCAGGTCAGGAACAGCAAAAGATTCTTTTGGTGGCAAAGTGAAGAAAAAGGGAAGAAAAGATGCATAGTTAGGAATCCAAACCATTCCAAACCAATGTAAAAGCCTAGAAACAGTAATAACTGAGACAGCAGCAATGACGGACACACAAATATGCCCCTGCTTTCTCCGCTTTCAACTGGGAGAAACTGGTTTGAATTTACACTGGTGCAACCAAATTCAGTGAGAAATATACAGAGGAAAGGAGAATATTTTATTTCCCAGCTGATTGGATTAAGGGCTTGGGAATGTCCACTAAGACTTTTTACTTTTTTCTTTGAACAACAGCCCTACGTATGCTGTATTTTCAAACTGCTTTTGACAGCCCCTTTGTCTTAAAAGCGGGGGAGGTCTACATGAAACCCCCCCCCTCATTTCCATGAAATTAATTGTGTGGTTCTTTGGGTCCTGCTAGAATGTAACTCTTGGAAAATGACAGAGCCCACAAAACATCTATGGACACAACATGGTCCAAATGCTATGGACGGAAGAAAACATGCTTTTAGAAATGGTTTGTGATCCAGCATGGTTTGGTGCATATGTTTATTTTGGAGCACTGTGGCAAATCCTGGAATTACCTGTCTGTTGCTTTTTTTTTTAAAAAAGCAAAATCTTAAAGCAATGTGGATTAAAGAAATATTATGTTTTGAAGACTGCTTATCTGTTGCAGGTCTATGATTGCTTTACTATAGGAGTACACACAGATCTCTTGATAGCATTCAAGATGGCTTTTCAAAGCATAAATGCATTGACAACAACAGCTGTCTTTACAGGTATTGATTCCCCCTTCTGTGGCAGCCCCAAATGCCCCCTATGCTGCTATTGGGGGTGTGGGATACCACCCAGTAATAGCTTGGGAGGAAATTTGTCTCCTGTGGTACCAAGGAATCAGTGATGTTTCCTTTGCACCCAAAGAAATTCTACACAGGAGCCAAGCCACTATTATTGGGTAAAATGAAATTAATCCTTCCCTCATGTGTTGTGCTGGAATTGTGTTGTTCCGACAACTGTGTTAGAAGGTTTGCTTTTAGGACACCAGCTCTCTTTTCATCTGGGATCTTGGTCTCATTTCAAGTATGTTTCAAAGGTAGAGTATTTGATGAATTTCTATCAGCTTATGTGCATGTGTGTAAAATGCTGTCAAGCTGCTGCTGACTTATGGCGACCCAAGCAAGGGGCTTTCAAGGCAAGAGAGGAGGTTTGCCATCGCCTTCCTCTGCAGAGTCTTCCTTGGTGGCCTCCCTTCCAAGTACTGACCCTGCTTAGCTTCTGAAATGTAATGAGATCGGTCTATACCATGCAACTTTTCCTCCCTTTATAGCATCTTGGGGGGGGAACCCCAACAGCCACCCCTAACTTGATAGATTATGGGTGATTCCGCACTAGATCCTGGTTCAACCCTGTCCCCAAACTTACATTCTATGCTATACTCAAGTTCACCCCTGTAATTATCTCGGGGTATTTTTTTTGTTTCCACATTACATTGAGGACACCCCGGTCTCGCCCCACACTTGTCCCAGGATAAACAGATGCTGTTATAACCAGGGATAAACGCAAAATATTGTGTTGCGACTTCAACTCTGATAAAACCAGGGATGAGAGCCAAGTGCAGAAAGGACAGAGTATGAATTCACTCCTGTGCTCTGCTGTATACAAAGTGTACATACATGGAAGGCCAATATTTTCATTGTTCCTTTCTTGACATACCAGACGGAGTGAAGTAACACTACAGCCATAAATCTTGATAGGCAATAATCGGGTTCACAATGCAAAGTTTTTATTCTAGCCTTATTCAGATTATTCTGGTGGAATAATGAACTTTTCCCCGAGAGCAGTTGAGACAACTTTTTTTTTAGAGAGAAACTGCTTGTGGCATCATCATCATTATTATACATTGCGTGTTTATACAGCCCCCCGAAGGTGCTTCTGCTCTTCCGGGTCCCAAAGATGTCCACCTAGCTTTTAGCAGCCCGGTGGAACACTCTCCCTAGCGAGATCCGGGCCCTGCGGGATCTAAGGCAGTTCCGCAGGGCCTGTAAAACGGAGATGTTCCACCAGGCCTATGGTTGAGGCAGTGACAAACAATAGCTCCCATGCTTTGCTCTGCTCTGTTCAGCTTAGCTCTGTCTAGCAGCATTTCATTCCATAACTGGTTTGCTCACCTGCTTCCCTTGCATTATTCAGATCTGTAGCTATACAGCAATGGGAACTTCGTCCAATTCAGCACACTGTCTTGTGGTGCCTCTTAAGGTTTTTATACAGTAATACTGTTTGCAACTGTTTTATGGCTATATTCTATTTTAAATTTTGTATGTTTTTAAGACTGTTCTAACCCGCCCTGAGCCTGATGTGCGGGGGAAGATGGGCTAGAAGCTCAACAAAATAAATAAATAATTTGGGTGTAGAATAGCCAGTAGATCCTAAGCTTGCCTGGCAGCCACAAGTTCTTGCTCTTTAGCATTATGCACCACTAGGTAGCAAGCTAGACTTGTTTTTTTTAAGGCAAGAGACGTTTCAGAGGTGGTTTGCCATTGCCTGCCTCTGCACCATGACCCTGGTATTTCTTGGAGGTCGCCCATCCAAATACTAGCCAGGGTTGACCCTGCTTAGCTTCCGAGATCTGACAGGATTGGGCTAGCCTGGGCAACCCAGGTCAGGGCTGGTACGTGGCTGCTTAAGGCATGTTCACTCTACCTAACATAAGGAGTCTCAAAGCAGCTTAAAATCATCTTCCCTTCCTTTCCCCGCAACACTCAACTTGTGAGGCAGGTAGGGCTGAGAGACTTCTGAGAGAACCGTGACTGGCCCAAGGTCACCCGGCAGGCTTCAAAAGGAGGAGTGGGTTCTACAGATTAGAGTCTGCTGCCCTATACTGCTTGCACTACCACCCACTCACAATCACTTGAAATACCCAGGGAAATGAGGAGGGCTGGGCTGTCCAAAAGGCTAAGATGACTGTTAAATTGTTAAACTAAGGAGCTACCCCAGAGTCAGCAGCTATCTGTTTCCACCCACTAATACAGACAGATGTTCCAAGAATGTAACACCCAGAAGCGGATCCAAGGAGGTTGTTTCAAACTGGATGGATGAAGCAGCTTCTGCAGTCCATAAGCAGGATGAAAAGATATTGTGCAACTTTTGAGAGGGTGGTATTAGGAGACCCTCTGGAGGAGGACTAAATCTGCCTTACATTTTGAATGATCAGTGTTTTCTTTTTAATTAGCTTCCTTTTAGAGTGCAGTTCTAAACAGTTACTAAGCCCACCAATTTAGTTCTACTTAGGATTGCGGTGTTAAGACACTCATAGCAATGCTGAGAGCCGGTGACTCCATTACACAGAAGAAATGCCACTTAATGGATATGCATCCTATGACACATCTATGCGCCATCTCAGACAAATAAGGTATCCTCTCTGCAGGTTCATCTTTGTAGCATTTTTTTGGGCTACCAGATGAGTCCTTTGGGGAGTTGGATGACAGCTCCCGTGTGTCCCCAGGGTGTCTGTTGTGATCTGGAGCTTTGAAGCAGATCTCTTCATATATGGTGAAACTGAGGCTGAGACAGGACGGCTTACACAAAGCCAACCAATGTACAACCGGATCTAATATGGAGTAAGAAAACCCCCTCATGACCCTCTGGTGTGTGAAGCTCAATAACATGAACGTGGGTTCCACAAGGGAACAAGCTGTGGTCTTAAGCAACAATACTCATTTCAATGGAATCTGTGCAAGGCATGCTACCAGGGACCTGTGCTCAATGCTAGTTATTACTCTTGAGCAATAAGGCTCATTCATTTCAATGGAATCTGTGCCAGGCATGCTGCCAGGGACCTGTGCTCAATGCTAGTTATTAACCTGAATGTTAGACTTTGGTCACACATATGCATGTACAGGAAATCTTGGGAAATCAAGCCAGATGGAAATATATTTGACTTTTATATTTGTTTGTGTTTGTGAATTTAAGAAGCATGCTATTCATCTGTCACCCTTCTAGTAACAAGGCAAACATTCTTACGTTACCTCTAATTTATATTTCTTTATTACCAAAAGACAAATGCATGCAATGTTCTGTCAAGGAAATAAATAAGAGTAAAAACATATGTAATATATACCTTCTTTTCCCACCGAGTCAACAACTGCATTGACAAGGTGTATTACAGTCACTAGGGAAGCTTGTAAAAATATGGGAGGAGCAAATTAAAAAAACAGAAACCTATGATTAGCAGCAGTTCCAAATAGCACATAAAAATCAAGCAAACAAAAATAATATTGCTTAAACCCCCCCGCTAACTATTATATACAGAGTAGTATCTTACACAGTTGAATTGCTACCCTTCTTTATGGCCCTGTCCTTTTATTAGCAGTGGTAACTAGACTGGCATCAGTGATACTGTTTTGACTGCATAGAAATATTCAAAATCTCTGTCCCTCTGCTGACTGTAGACCTCAAAAACACCTACAAATATGTAGTTCTACAGGGATAATTTCCAAATGTCACTGGGACTGCAAAGATGAACATACATACAGAGCTGATCAACAACAAAGGCTTCTTCCTACTGTACTTCTGAGGCCTGGGAATGGATTCTTGAATGCGAAACACATGCATAATGTTTCAGTTGGGAATGACACACATGTATTTCAATGGTTGCTTTTCTCTTAAAGATACACAGAAGATGGGAGCTAATCCTTTTCTGATTACTGCTTCTCTGAATATTATAAAGCATTTATTTATTTTATTTATTTTCATTTATACCCCGCCCTCCCCGCACGCGGGCTCAGGGCGGCTTACACAGGCACAAAAGTGCGATAAAAATACAAGAAGTTAAAACAATTAAGGCACAAGTGCAGTAAAAGTCAACAGTTAAAACAGTTTAGGCAAAAATGCACATCTCACAGGATACATAATGACTACAATACTTACTCCCTATTGCATATCCTAATGGGGTCAACAAAAGGGGGGGGGATGCCATGGGCCACGATATTTCAGCTGGGCATTCACTATTCACAGCTGAGACACTGTACATACATTTTAATTTTTACGATATAAAGTGAAGTGTGAATCCACTCTCAATGAAAAGCTGCACTGATTATTTTTAGGTCTATTGATAAAATAAATGAATTTTAAAGGACTGCAGGTGGTAAATTAAAATATGTTAAGTCCAGATGTCCTGAATCTGAAAACAGAAAGTTTTATGAAACCCATGACTCCAAAAAGCAGCTGCTGTCTATCACCTGTTTGCCTAAGGACCTACTCCTCTCAGTCATGGGCTTAGCTGCTGGAATGCATGGAATGTTCACAAACATTCTAATTTCTGAAAAGATTAACCCAAAGAATGCTGACAAAAATGCAGCTTCTATGAGGCCCCATTTGGCTGGGAAAGGTCTCACCAGAGACCAGGAGATCTGTTGGCAGAATGGATGGAACATGTAAATAGCTTAGGTAAAGATGTTACAGAACAAACTAGCCAAAAGAAGGAAGATAATAGGCATGAGAAGAAAGCTGAGAAGCAGGTTTGTGGGAAGCGGAAGCAGGGGAACCAAGGGACAAAACAGGGAGATAATATGAAAAGTTGAAGGAAGGGTAGGCTAAAGACAAAGCAAATAAAATTTCATGCACAGCCCAGTGATAGGAAATGCTGTTTATTAGTACAGAAAAGTGAGAGATAGGAAAGTGAGCAGACAGGTAATGCAGCTGGAGAGCCAGGAGAAACAAAAGCAGGGGAATTATTTGGAATAATCAGCCAAATTGTCTCCTGCAGTTCTCTAGTAAGAACCAATAAGCTACATTTGATTGGATCCTGTGAAAAACCTCCACTGATGGAGGGAATTTCCATTAGCAGTGTGGGACTTTTTTGCTTTCCCTCTTCTGCTGCAGCCAAGGCACCCCAGAAATACTCCTCTGGGGGCTCAGGTGACCAGCAGGCAGGGGTGTAGCCAAAAATGTGTAGGTTGGGGGTTCACCGAGGGGGTGTGACATCACTTATGATGTGCTCGATGAGGCGGAGCTACAAATGGGGCAGTGCTCACTAATGAGGGGGCGTCGCCCTGAAATCACAGAATCATAGACTTGGAAGGGACCTCCAGGGTATCTAGTCCAACCCCCTGCACAATGCAGGAAATCACAAATACTTCCCCACCATAGCTATGCACCTGCCAGCAGGAGGTGGGAGTTAGGGATCTGCTGCATGAGGGAAGGATCAATGACACCCCCTGGAAATTTTCCACTGGATCTGCCCCTACATGTTTATAGCTGAACACTTTCTACCATAACCATCAATTTTGACATTTACCATTTGCATTCCTTTCTTACCACAAGACATCAAAATAAGTTTTCTGGAAACCTGGAACTGGCCACAGTGAAAACGATGATATATATATATATATGTATGTTACTACAACAATAAAGGTAAGAATGGTTGGGAATGCTACTTCTATTGTGGTGCCCCTGCCATGAATGATAAAACCACTAACACACGTACACGCACACACACAACTTCATTTAAAGTGCTGGTAATTGTAAAATTTACTTTTTATTAAGTAATAAAAGGAAGTTTAAGTTGAAGCCATAAAGAAGTCAGTGCACTGAAATTAGTGGACAGGACACCCTGGCTGAATATGAATAGATTACTATGCATTTGGAAATTGTGGCCAATTATTTTCCTGAATTTTAGCCCTCTGGAAAACATCATAAATAAAAGCAGAAAAATATATTTAAAAGACGGTTCTACACTAATTTAAATAGAACTCCAACAGAATCAAGTGAATGAACAGAGAGAAAGCAACTTCACTTGAGTGTTTTTGATGAGTTAAGGCCTGATCAGAATTTGTTTCCCTCTTACGGATTGCAATTTACAGAATCAGAAACCTTATTCTGCAAGGTTCTTCATGCACAGAGTTCCAACACAGATCTGCCCATCATGGCATAAGGCAGATAGTGGCTCAGTGACTGGGCAAGTCCCGTTAGACCAACTTCCTTCATTACTGATATAGTCAGACTTACAAGCAAGCCCCCTCATACTCTGCTTTCACTCAGTACTGCTCTGATCCATATGGGAGCTGAGGCAGCAGTAAGGGAAGAAAAGGAAACAAGTGAAGCTGTAATCCAGTTTTAGACATTTTCAAACCTTACTTCATGACGAACCCCTAATATTTATAACCCGATTACAAATATTTTACAAAGATATCTACATATCTATATCCAGGGGTCGTTTCGTAGAAAAAGAGCTAGGGGGACTCATTAGCATAACTCATTAGCATATGCCACACCCCCTGACATCACCAGAAGTGTGTCATAAGGCCACACACCCCGCCCCCAACGGTCCCGGCTGCTGCCGGCCTTGCAGCTCCCCTGCCGAGCCCCATGAGGGTCCCGGCGGTGGACCTGCATCCTTCCTCCTCCTGGCTGAATGAGGGCTGGAAGCGGGGCGGCCGGAAGCAGGGGGCGGGGCTTTGTCATGTGCCCCACCCCCCGTACCTCACCAGGGGGAACTGCGATCCCCCCCGAAATGACCTCTGTCTATATCTATATATTCGGAATGCAATTAACTTCACATGAAATGTTAAACATTAACAATAACTGGTTTATATGCTGGTACAGAGCCAGCCCATGAGATCTGCAAACTGTACTTTACATTTGCATAGAAATGTCAATTGATATTCGAAATGTCAACACGAGGCACGCAGGCGGGGGCACGGCGCAATACTAAAGGGTGCCCTGTGTTTACCTACCATTGTCATCACATGATTCGGACTGGAAAGAGCTAAGAGACTGAACTTCAGACATGCTTTCTCTAGTGCTGTAAGGCTGAGAGACCTTTTCTTCCAAGGGCTTCTTTGAAAGGCAGGAATCAAGATCTACCACTTTAGCTATAAGAAGGAAAGGAACCACAAGTTAAAAAAATGAAGGTGATAACTTGGAAGTAAAAATTTCCCCTTAACACTATAACGGAAGCTTCATAAGATTACATTGACTTCAGTGGAAGAATTCTAACTCTTACTATGATTACAGTGTTAGTTGAACCAGTCAAATTATTTCTGAGTTGTCACCAGGCAAAAGAAATCTCATGCTATTTGATGTTTGGCTGAAAGTGTAAATGACTGTTGATGGCACTTAATTTGCATCTTGCCATCTTCATTACCCACTTCAAAGCCAACATCTCTGTCAAAGTACACTGAATCCAAAAAAAGGAAGAGATCGGCTTACTGTCATAGTCAAAGTCCCAGCTGGGCTTCTGTATGGAGTCACTGTCTGATGGAGAGTTAGATGGCGGCGGCGGCGGCAAATTAGGGGCCACGCTACAGACAGCCACTGCTTTCCTATGGCCATGTACAGTATCTGGATTAAAAGTACTGAACTCTGGGTGCTCTGGAATGGTGGATCCCTCAAAAGAGTTCCTGTCCAGATTGTTCCTTGAATCACTTGGAATGCTTGGAGTATATGAAATGGGACGAACAGGCACCTGGGGTGGAATGTCAGAATAAATGTTCTTATTCAGTTTTGAATCAAAGTACGGCCTTTGCAAGAAAGGTGTTGTTGTTCCCAGGTGTTTGTCTTCAGGTTCTGGCTGGTTTTTCTTCTTTCTTCTCCTGATTACTTGGCGACAGACAACAAAAAGCCCAACCAGGATGAAGACTCCCACTATGAAAACGATAATTCCAATGACTTCTGCCAAACCAATGTTCCAAGAGGTTGAAACGTATTTATTAAGGATGTCAGCGCAATGTTTTCCTCCAAATCCATGGCTACAATTACAGTGATATGCACCGTGGGTGTTCTCACAGAGGGCACCATTCTGGCAGGGGCTTTCTATGCATTCATCAACATCAGCCTGACACCTGGAGTAAACAGAAAATCAGTGGTATAGTGACTATTGATGGCATCTTATTAATATTTTACATTTACAAATGAGCTCTGACAAATACAAAGAATGGCGGAATATTGTAACAAGACTGCAAATATCGTTGGATCCAGCCAGCATTTCCTTTCAATCTCGCTCAATTCCCCTCCCTACGACAGCCCCCATCCCATGTGGATTTTGTCCATGGAGTACCCATGATCCTTAGCAGTGTTCCCTCTAAGCTGAGTTGGTGTTAGCTAGCTCACAGTTTTTTAGCTTCCAGCTCACACATTTTTGTCTTAGCTCAGGAAGGAGGGCTCCAGAGCAAACTAATTTATGCAGCAGCCAAATTGCTCACTCACAACTTTAATGCCAGTAGCTCACAAAGTAGAATTTTTGCTCACAAGACTTAGAGGGAACATTGTTAGTATGGTGTTTTCAGTGGTCAAAGGGAACCACACCATCTGTTTTTTGCCAAAGGAAACGCTGGTTGTTTCCAACCCATAATTTGCCCATGGTAAATACAGGATGAGGCATTTTTGCCTGTAATCTGGATTGTCGTATCTGTCGTATCTGAGTGGACTGTGCTCTGTTAAGGGATGATCCCTCTTTTCTTCGCATAATCCATATAAAGCAAATCATTGCTATTCCTATTTCTACAGACAGCAAATAAAGGCTGGGATTCAGTTGCAGGTCATGAGTCTCTTGCAGGTGGGTCACAAAGTCACGAGGAAGAACAGAGTGAGCCAAAAGAAGATACTCTGGCAGGCTTGATGGTGAATGTAGGTTTACCTCTGCACAAAGTACAAAACAGCCATGACAGACAGGTGGTCACTTAATGGTATATAATTAAAAACACTAACCGTGAATAACTAAATATAAGCTTGTCCAGTTTCTACTGACCTGAGATACCCGTGTTTTATATTGGGGAGGGAAAGTAACATGGCTACTTTGCACATGAGCCCCTAAAATAAATTTAAGAAGTGCGCTTGGTAGGTAGACACAGCCAACTCCCTAAGAAGTATCTGCACATGACAGATGTGCTGGCCAACACAAACCTATCTCCATTTGTTGATTGCCCTTTATGTTGTCATGTGAACACTTAAACCATGTTTTGACATCCACTTCACAAACTAATATCTTAATCAGCTCAACAAATGCATGAGCCAAAAAGAACAGTCACAGAAGAAATTTCATAAAGTTTGAGAACCACTGAAGTACAAACAGCGTCAAATCTTTCCCACGACTAGTTATGAGGTATTTTTTCCTGGTGGCTCTTCGCTTTCCACAGCAGCTGAGGGGAGCTGGCTGCAAGCCATGAAGGAATAGGGGAGGTAACACTTCACACTGAGTGCAGACACTGCTGGCTGGCAAAACACTCGACTCTGGACAGCAGTGGCTCAGACATTCAGAACATTCCCAAGCCTTTAGAATTCAAGAAGCTGGCTTCCTGCTTCTTGAGAAGGCTTCTTTTTTGAGAAGCCAATAATAAAACTAGGGGGGGGGGGAGAAACGAATTGGTGGAAAAGCAAAAGAAAAACAAATAAATGGGAGAAAAACCCCCTCCCGTGAATGGTTATTTCAAATTATCTGCTGAAATGTTGCTCAGTTGAACACTTGTCACTTCAAAGCTACCCTGTTAGTTCCTGTTTCAAAACGCTACTTAAATGAAAGGCTTATATTCCAGTGAGTCTATGTGCTTCTTTCTGGAGTGTAAAATAACTACAAATGTTGAAAAATGAAAGCAAGTCCTTAAAACAGAACACCCCACCCCCTGCTTTCTACTGTGTTCCTTGTGGTTATGACTCCGGTTGCAAAAACAGTAAAGACAACAAATAAATATACTACCGTATATTCCATTATAACAATATGATAGATGATTTAATAGTTTGGTATCATGCAATGAAGGCTGGCATAATCTGGTGAAATAGCTTGGGATAACCCACAAACATCTGTGACGCATTTCAAACAGCAAAGCCTTAATTGATCTGTTCATCAAAGAGGCACTACAGAAACGACACATACTTTTTGAAAGGAGAGGTTGAATTCCACACCAGCCTCTCCTCCTCACAGACCTCTCTTATTTTAGCGAAACAAAAGGTCCCGTGGCACCTTAAAGACTGATACCATTTAGTCCAGCAGCATTCAAATCCAGCAGCACCTTAGAGACCAGCAAGATTTTTGGGTCAGAGTCAAAGCTCCTTTCCCTTGGTATCTGATGAAGGGAGTGTTGACTCGTGAAAGCTCAACCTCCCCCAAAATCTTGTTGGTCTCCAAAGTGCTACTGGACACAAATCTAGATGTTCTACTGCAGACCAACACGGCTACCTTCAGAAACAAGCATTTAGTCCAGTATGAGCTTTTGCCATTCACAGGTCACGGCTTCAGACAATCTGATTGGTCGTGCTTCAATAGACTAAAATGGCTACCCCACTGAAACGATTCTATCCACCTTTTGAAAAACGTTGAGTACAAAATGACCAACCTTTCTCCATGAAAACCCACTTCACATTCACAAACAGGCCCATCTAAGCTATCAATACACTTGCCACTATTTTTGCATGGGTTGTCTTTGCAATACGGACCGATCTGACACCTGGAAAAAAAAAAAAATCTCATTAATGATCTATAGCACTGGCTCCCAAGGTGGGCAATACTGCCCCCTGAGGGACACTGGAACAATCCAGGTGGGCGGTAGGAGCCCTGGGTGCAAATTTGTCACTGCATCTTTTTGTCTACATTTTGAAGGTAGATTTCCAGGGGGGTGCTGAGTAATTTTTTTTTCTGAAAAGGGGGTGGTGGGCCAAATAAGTTTGGGAACCTATGATCTATAGTATAAGTACCATTTAGTTTCAGTTACGTCGTTGGATACCATCAAGTTCTACTTGTCTCCTGTATCTCTAAACATGCACAGTGACTCATAGGATCAGGCTCCTGGGTTGACACAGTAGCAGAGGACATTATGAGCATACCACACATTAGTCTGGTGAAATCTGGCTTTGACACTAAGAAGTGCGCTTGGTAGGTAGACACAGCCAACTCCCTAAGAAGTATCTGCACATGACAGATGTGCTGGCCAACACAAACCTATCTCCATTTGTTGATTGCCCTTTATGTTGTCATGTGAACACTTAAACCATGTTTTGACATCCACTTCACAAACTAATATCTTAATCAGCTCAACAAATGCATGAGCCAAAAAGAACAGTCACAGAAGAAATATTCTGAAAACAAAGCATGCACTGGAAAAGATGCCTGTAGATGAAAATCTGTCTTAACGGTAAGCGAGGAAGCCATACCTTTGACCTGTGTACAATCCTCTGCACTGACAGATGAAGTCATTGTTAACAGGGATGCAGGTGCCACCATAAAGACAAGGATTGGATGCACATGGATTGATGCTGACATCACAGTGCGCGCCCATAAATGAAGTTGGACACTTGCAATCATAACCTACAATGAAAACACAACAAAATAAAACTATCCCCCATCTTTTAGAGCTTGGAAAGGATGGTCTACAATCAATGTTCTCTCTAAGCTGCCAAATCTCGTGAGCAAAAATTCTACTTTGTGAGCTACTGGCATTAAAGTTGTGAGCGAGCGATTTGGCTGCTGCATAAATTCGTTTGATCTGGAGCCATCCTTCCTAAGCTAAGACAAAAATGTGCGAGCCAGAGACTAAAAAACTGTGAGCCAGCTCACACTAACTCAGTTTAGAGGGAACACTGTCTACAATGTTTTCCTTCAATCTAACCCTAACAAAAGGCTAACATACTATCCAGTAACACAGCACAAAAGCACTCATGGGTGACCAAGAAGCATTTGAAAGGGACCATATAATCCCCCCCCCCAATCTTTGGGTGATTTCCCACAAGCGCTGCTCCGCGCTCACTCTTCTATTTGGCCCGATGGTACGTGTCAATTTCACACAAGCTGCTGCGTGGCTGCATTTTGCCTAGCAGCTTCCTGCGATTTTCCCCGCGTCTACTCAATCCTGTTTTTTGAGGACTGAGTAGACGCGGGGAAAATTGCACGAAGCTGCGGGGCAAAATGTGGGCGCGCAGCAGGTTGTGTGAAATTGACATGTACCATCGGGGCAAAAGGAAGGAGTGAGCGCGGAGCAGCACTTGTGGGAAATCACCCCGTGTCAAAGGCAGCAAACAGTGAAACTGTTGCAAATCGGTCTATGATGTACATAGCAAACAGATTCCTGAAATCGGTTAATAGTAACAGTAGCCATTTCAGCAACTACCATATTCCCATATTTCAAAGAACAAATCTTGCTTATTTAAATAATTTCTCCCCTGCTTTCCTTTAGGACTGAAATAAAGATAGTTTACAGCATTTAAAATATCTGATATAACAGGAAGGGCTCTTTCAGTGGCAAGTCCAGTTGTAGAGAACACTACCCCAGTAGAAACCTGCTGGCCAGACTCTTCACTTTTCCCCAGACAACTGTGAAAATGTATCTTAATTTTTTTAGCAAGTGTCTAATTGACTGATCTCTTTATCTTTATGCATTGATTTTAATGCATATTATTATTACTATTATTACTACTTAGGCTTCTAGCCCACAAAATATAATATCAACCAATAAAAACATATAAACAATTTAAAATTCAATAATTTACACTACACTAGTAGTCCACTATCGATGGCACCGATAATACACCTGCTTCCATGCTCCCTATGTGTGTACAGGTAGATGTAACTAAAGCTGGGAGGGGGCAGGCAGAGTGCCAGATGGAACCAGTATTGGTGAAGCAACGTAGAGAATGGGGAGGCCAATACAATTTGGAACCAACCAAAGGAACACCTTCATTTTACAAGCCCTACAGAACTGGTTTAAGTCCCACAGGGCCTGGATCTCACTCAGGAGACTGTTCCACCAGGCTGGGGCTATAATGCTCTTTGGGGGATTTATCGGGAGAGGCAGTCCTAAAGGTATGTTGGTCCCAGACGGTGAAGAGCTTCAATGGTTAAAACCAATACCTTGAAACTGATTTGGTATTCAACTGGAAGCCAGTGCAGCTGGAGGAGCACTGGTTGTATGTGTGCCCTCAGTGTCCCCATAAGGACACAAACCACCATGTTTTGGACTAGCTGAAGCTCCCAGATCAGTCTCAAGGGAAGCCCAGAGTAAAGCAAGTTACAGTAGACCAACCTGGAGGTGACCACTGCATGGATCACTGTGGTTAGGTCATGGGGGGAGAGGTAGGGAGCCAGCTGCCTGACCTGGCGAAGATGGTAAAATGCCGAACTGGCAACATTTGTGACTTGGGTCTGCACTGATAGCAAGGCATCCTAAGTCACACCCAAGCTCTTCACCGTTGGTGCTGGTGTCAGCAGTGCCCCGTCAAGAGCTGAGAGTTGGATCCCCAATCTCCTCTCCCCCGGCCCAGGCCCTTCATCTTCACTGGATTACACTTCAGCCGGCTCTGGGTTAACCACTCAGCCATGGCCTCCATACCCTTAGCCAAAATATCTGGGGCAGACTCCAGTTGGCCATCCATCAACAGATACAACTGGGTGTCATCAGCATACTGATGGCAACCCAGTCCAAAACTCCGCACCAGCTGGGTGATGGGGGCACATAGAGGTGTTAAATAACATGGGGGAGAGAACTGCCCCTGGCAGGATGCCACATACCAAAGGGTAACACAGTGGAACTCTCTCCCCAAGCACCACCCTCTGTCACCGACTGGAGAAATTTATGTATTATATTACTACTTACAATCAAAGTTCCCTCTAAGCTGTGGAGTCTTGTGAGCAAAAATCCTACTTTGTGAGCCACTGGCATTAAAGTTGTGAGTGAGCAATCTGGCTACTGCATAAATTAGTTTGCTCTGGAGCCATCCTTCCTGAGCTAAGACAAAAATGTGTGAGCTGGAGGCTAAAAAACTGTGAGCTACCCCAGTCTAACTCAGCTTAGAGGGAACACTGCTTACAATATGCTAATATAAGATTAATGTAACTTTAGCTGCTTTTAAGGCTTTGTAAATGTTTGCAAAAATTCATGCCTGAGAGATGCCCATACAAGCACCCACTTATGAAAGATCTCACTAAGGGACTACAGATTTGTGATATAAAAAGACTTTATGATGAAACACAGTCTGAACATCTGCAGAAAATATGTTTAATATGCAGATTAAGTATGCTGGAGCTCAACTCCACAGGAGCTCAACTCCACAGCTTCTGACAGCAGCAGGTTCCTTCCACTTGTACAACACAAAGTTTTTCAATTATTTTCAAGGAACACCTGTGCGATGCAACCCACAGAAACTTGGGACACACTTCAGCTACATTGAAAGGAACCAATTCAACATCTAAGAGCACGTTTGCATGGAGACAAATAAACAAGGAGACTGTAACCCTGCCCATGGAATATTAGGTGAAATCAAGTGGCCACCCTAGTATCATTAATACCCGCACTTGGTATTACAACAGTGTTTATTATGTAACCTGAAATAAGCAGTTCGAAGAAGAACAAAACTCACCTCCACTGAGCAGCGGACTACAAATGCCCCCGTTCTGGCATGGGCTGCTCGAACAATCTCCCGTGGTAGCCAGTAAACATCCAGGAGACACATCCACAGATTCTTCCATGTGAGCATAACCCCGTGGTTTGCTGTTTAGGGGCAACTCTTGGCCATTAAGTACAATGGAATCCATGCAGCCTCTGAAGCCATTGCTAACCTGTGGGCTCCTTCCATGCCTTGTGCCCTGCTGCCGAATATGGCCACCAAAAAACACATAGTTGTCTAAGTTCAATGTCCTTAAAGTACCAGGAGCTATACCAGATGCGGTGTGTACCCTGTCTAAGATCAGCTTGGCATAGTTTCCATCAACTTCAAGAGACACTGAATGCCACTGGCCATCATTGATTTGAATGCTTTGCACAGACACAATTCCATGACCACTTCCACAGTCAAATTTATACTGCAGCCTTCCATGGTGGATCTAAGCATAAAAAGAAAAAGCTATTGATGAACATGTTACTGGCTCTCTTAGCAGCAGTATAACTGTGCAATGTTATCCCAGATTGCCTGCTACCAAGTGAACGGTGCCTACAGCATGCAAAATGGAGCCACTTTTGCTTCCATACCCACCACCTGGTGATGCTGGATGAGAAGTGACCTCTAAGCCACGTCTTAATGGTGGCTATCAAAGACAGCAATGTGCCTTACCATGACCTGTATGAGAACTCTGTGGGGAAACTACAGAACCAGTGCAGCATAGGGATCAGACTACTGGACTAGGACTGGGAGACCTGGGTTCACATACAATGTTGCCATGTAACCTGCTGGGTGAACTGGAGGAGGAGGAGGAGATTGGATTTATATCCCGCCCTTCACTTGGAGTCTCAGAGCGGCTTACAAACTCCTTCCCTTCTCCTCCCCACAACAGACACCCTCTGTGAGGTAGGTGGGGCTGAGAGAGCTCTTTCAAGAACTGCCCTTTCAAGGATAGCTCTTGTCAGAACTATGGCTTGCCCAAGGTCATCCAGCAGCTGTGAGTGGAGGAGTGGGGAATCAAACCCGGTTCTCCCAGATTAGAGTCCATGCCTAATCTACTTCACAGGTCTCTTGTCGTGAGGAGAAAATGAGGGAAAGGAGAACTATGGGTGCTGCCGAGTAACTTGTGGGGAATGAGTGAGATAAAGGTACAACAGACAGATAGAGAAGTAAGAAACCTAACAATCATCCAAACCTCAAAACTTATCACACATGTGAAGAGAAGCTTCCAGCTATATTACACGGAGGCAACCCATGTGTTCTTAAAGACACTCATGACCAGTGTTCCCTCTAAGCTGAGTTGGTGTGAGCTAGCTCACAGTTTTTTAGCCTCCAGCTCACACATTTTTGTCTTAGCTCAGGAAGGAGGACTCCAAAGCAAACTGATTTATGCAGAAACCAAACCGCTCGCTCACAACTTTAATGCCAGTAGCTCACAAAGCAAAGGGAACATTAGAGGGAACATTGCTCATGACCACCTCTTGATGCATATGAGCTCTTTGACTTAATCATATGTCTTGGCATCATTCCTTCTTCTGGTAGGCTATGTGACTTCAGGAATACTTTGTAAATGTTCAAGAAGCCAGGGATCTTGCTTCTGACCATTATGCCTGGTCATGTTTCTCGTCTGGAATCTTTGTTCATTTTCTCCCCCTGATAGCTTTTGTACAGTATTTCACAACTGTAATAACCTTAGGCAGATTTGCCTCTAAATAGTTAGCCATTAAAAAGGTACAAGTACAGCCTTAATATGCTAAACCAGGTCATGTATTTTACTAAATATTTATTGTAGTTTACCTGCTCAACATTGGCTGTCCTTGTTATGTTTCAGTTTTAATCATTTCATACTGACTGGAATTAAACCAAACATTTTAAAGCTGCCAATGTTTTACACAAACATTAAACTTGGAAACCAAAACCAGGAAGCTGTTTCCCACGTAATTAAAAGGTTATGAGTATCAGAAGCGACAAACCTCTAAAATGCTATAGTCTGTTCCTCTGGCATACATGACAACTGCATGGGCAGAATATGTTCGGAGCCTCATGGTAAGCTTCATTTCTTCCTTGTTTTCGTTTTCCATGAGGCGATACTTAACATAGCTGCTTCCAGTAAAAGTCAGTGATGGGCCCACTAATGCTGTATTAAAAAAGAAAAAGGGAAAAAAATGGTTCAAAACCGGACTTCTCTGTGAGATGGCGGAAGCCTTTACCAAAAGATATTAAGATACAAGTTCTCACCAGGACACTGGGCCATACTGCTTCCATGACACAGGCAAGTGTATGTTCCTTCATTAGGATCTGCTATACATTCTGTATCTTCAGGGCATGGGTTTCCTTCACATGCACTGCTCAAAACGGGGCATCTACCTTCTGAAAAACAGAGAGCAGAGCTTTATTTTTACTCTCCTCTTTTCAAGTGTGACGGTTTTTAAAATCAAGGATGTCAAAAGCTGAGGCCTTAATTTTCTTCAGGCACAACAGGTGAAAAAGCAAGATAACTGAGTTGTGGGTGACAAGGAAAGAGGCCAGGCAGCAAGAAATCATGAGGGATATGGAATTTCTAAACTACTATAATTTCAGCTCCTGCTAGGAGAATTGCTCACAGGATGTTCTGTTGCTGTTTTCTTCCCAACATGGTTACTGCCCTTTCATCTTCCCTCACTATATCCACACATACATTTTAACTGTTTTCATAACCCTTAAAAGCCAGTAATCTGAATTTTGAAGGTCATGCAATTTTACAACGCCCCAAGAATGCTCTTCCTTTAAGGCTGTGTTAAAGATTTCTTGTGGCAGAAATGCTGGCTGCGAAGTCTCATCTTTTTTGTTTGAAATATAAACAAAAAACCCGGCCGCGAAGTCTCATCAGAAGATTAAAAGTTTTAGTAAAAAAAAAAAAAAAAAAAAAAAGGACATTCAAAGTGTTCACCAGCAGAATCCTAAAAAGTCTAAATACTGAAATCACCTGGTTTGGAAGGGTGTAACTAGCATTGAAGGATAAAAAGCAAAGAGGAGAAATGCATTTATTATTGTTGAAAGTTATAATAACGCACTGGCTTTTTAAAGTAAATTTTTGCTGTTGCATGGACACAACTGCTAATTATTACAGTATCTTTTTGCTGTTCCAATAAAGTGAATGTTTCAAAAAAACATACTTGATTATTATTTAACCGATATGTTGGCCAAATGTTTTTTCATTAGTCACATGACTATCCTAATGCATGCTGTACTATACATTTAAGTATTCAATTCTCTTTGGCAGTTCAAGATTGTACACCACTCATTTCCCACCACACCATGTGCCTTTTTTCTTTACCTTTGCAAAGACAAACTGAGGTTCTCTGATGATGCGGGCTGACAAAACTCAGCCTGGCTGTGCTGTGGGTGGACATGGCATTCTCATCCACTGTCACTTTTTCTTCACAAAACTTCCAAGGACATTCAAGGCCCAGACACAACTTGTGGAAAACATTCAGTATCCGGACACCTAAGATCTCCTCAAGGTCAGCCACAGAGGAGTTTATCTTGTGGAGCAGGGCTCTGGTTGGGTACTGAGCACTACCTGACTTTTCAACAAGCAGCAAGACATCCAGGTTAGATGGAGGATCCGAGGGTTGCAAGCTGATTATCTGTATGTCATTCCTTCTGACCCCCAAGATGCTCCGTAAAGCTCTTTGGAAATTGCGCCAGTAGTCACCGATGAATTCCTCTGGGGCAAGGTTGGCAAATTGGATAGCTATGCTGTGGTTCAGTAACTCCTGAGTGATCTGTCTGATATGCACTGTAATGACCGCGGAGGTTGTAAACTTCCCATCTGTAACGGTGACATTCAGGAAGTACTGCCCAACGTCTAACCTTTTGTGAGCTATCAGCTTGCCACCTGTGTTGGAGACAGAGAAAGAGGACTCCATCTTGGGATCCAAACTGTACGTTAAAGTGTCATACACATCTTGGTCGGTGGCATGCACTTTCCCAATGACACCACCAGAATATTCCTCCCCAAAGGCTGTGATGAAGATTTCTAGGGGCAGGATGGCTGGAGGATGGATGCTTTCCTCAATGACTCTGATGTCAACATACGCCAAGGATGACAACTGAGGCCTTCCATTATCAGCCACCTAAAGAGAAACCAACAATGAGTTTCTATTCAATTTTATCAGCTTTTAACTTGAAGCACAACATAACTATGTACGTACATAGTTATTACAGAGGTAAAGTTACTTTTTCCCCACCATAGACAACAACAGAGGGGATGGGGGCAACGTGTTTGGGGGCCCATATAATTGGACCTCCTAGTCCAATGTTGTTGAAACTTGGTAGGTATCTTGGGGAGAGGCTCCAGCAGCTACCCTGCGAGTATGGAGCCTCTCCCTCACACTCCCTCCCCTCCAGCCCCCAGAATATACCCTATGTTTTCGCCCATAGGATATAATGGGGTCGAATTGCTGCCAAAATTCGGTGGCAAGCCAATTCAGATCAGAGAATCTGAATCGGCCCGCAGCAACCCGAAAGGGGCCCGAATGGGCCATTTTCGGGGGTGCATTCGGTTCAGACGAACCGAATGCACATTCCTATAAAGGTCTGATGAAAGTCTTGTACACCATCATACAACTTGACAGAGAGATTACTAGGGTACAGCTCAGTGCTGTCATTTTAAAATATTCAGTGCAGTTTGTTTCCAAATTGTGTTAATGCAATCCAGAGCCTGTGTTCGTGAGGATCTCTCAATTAGCCTCCCACTTCCGAAGAGATTCTACGGCACACTGAGCTTAGCAAGCATACTAAGGGCTTTCCATTGGTTATACATGAAACAGGGAAACGTCCACTTGCATGTGGACATGCACACCAATCAGCTGTACTCCTGCGCTCCATTTCAAATACTATGTATGGGTGGGGGAGTCCCAGAAGTACCCATGGAATAACCATTTCTGAAAGACCTCTCCCCCTTCATTGCAGGAAGCACATTTTCCTTGTGCATGTGGACTGGGCTCCATAAAAACGAAAGGGAGCAGGAATACAGTGCTTGTAAAGGAGCTCACACTTCCAAGACATTATTTTTTTGTATTAGAGCAATGGGCTAACAAAACCACTTATGAGAATTGGATGTGGGTATGCGTGGCACAAATTGTTGCTTGCTAGCCATCCTAGGACAAATTTTTGAAAAATGGGTACCATTTCACAATCAAAACAGATTGTGAGAAACATTTTTGTATCCACCTAGAAATATTTCTGGATTTCCAGTAATTCAGAAAGTGCTGCAGTGCCCTGAAAACTCAATACAACAGTGAAGTAGCCAATTTCAAACAGCAGATGGTGCTCACAGTACTTTTTCTTGTTTAAAATTCAAATAAAACCATTCTTTAACAGGACACACACAGTGAGTCACACACAAAACTATCCAATGAGTATATTTCTTGATATACTTAGAAGTAATCCAGTTACAATTTCCCAAGCATATTACCAAATGCTCCATCAAAAACAACAGTAATCTATTTTGGGAACAGCCAGAAATTCTCTCTACTCCATTCTCCCACAGTTCAGTTTAAACAGGGTGAGGTTTTTTGGCCCTGGTTCTGTTGCTTGTAATTCTTCATCTTTGTGACATACAGCTAGCAAGAGCCAGTCTGAATGTTCAACCAGCTACTCATGCAAATGGTATAGCCTGAGATCAAAGCAACTTTTCATGTTTGCAGAAAAGAATTTGCAATATCACGTGTGTTTATTGCTCGAATGTTCAATTGCTCACACAAAGAAATCACTGGCAAAAACAATTTTCTGAACAAGACAGCTACTTATTGATCATGAAAATGGATACTTAATGTTTGCTTCAATCCTCTCTTTAGAGCAATAATTGGAAGGGCTATAGTTTTTTTATGTCAATATAGTTACTGTCTACTCCAAAATGGTGCAATTTATTTATTTACCTTAATTTCTTTCCTTTCTTTCTTTCTCTCTCTCTCCCTGTGGCAATTTAAAGCAGCTGACACTATTCTCCTGTTCTCCATTTTACTCACACAATAAACCCTATGAGGTAGGCTATGCTGAGACTGTGTGACTGGCCCAAAGCCATTCTGGAATCGAACCTGGGTCTCCCAGATTCTAGACCAGCTCATCAACCAGTACAACATGAAACATATATATATCAAAACAACAACACAGGAATCCCAATAGATTTTATGCATTCATGGCAATGGTTGGGGATTTGGTAGTACAATTCTGCCTTGGAAACTGAAGGATGGTTCCCAGGGGAAAGATCCCCTATCATTTCTCAGGGAATTTCCTGACCAATCACAAGCAGGGAAATGTACCAGGTGGTTGACATGACTGATCCTATGTAATACCTCCTGCTTGCAAGACCTCGATAGACTTCTTAGCTTTTGAGGAAGAAACAGGGATGACTGGAGCTAAGAGTGTCACAATGAAGCCAGCTGACCATGGGCTAGAGTTAGTGGTGATAGCAGCAAAGGAAACTATTTATCTGCCACCAAGGCACAGCACTGTCAAGCGGAGCTTGATCATTAATTACTACCCACATAATTGTACTGATTATTGATCCTGTTATGATGATTTTCTATGCAGCTGCAATTTCTTAGAATGCCTGTAAAAAGTAAAGGTAAAGGTTCCCTTGTTCTTGTAAAAAGTAAAGGTAAAGGTTCCCTTGCTCGAAAGCCAGTCGAATCCGACTCTAGGGTTGCGGTGCTCATCTCCGTTTCAAAGCCGAAGAGCCAGCGCTGTCCGAAGACGTTTCCGTGGTCAAGTGGCCGGCATGACTAAACACCAAGGTGCACGGAACGCTGTTACCTTCCCACCTAAGTGGTACCTATTTATCTACTTGCAATTTCTTGCTTTCAAACTGCTAAGTTGGCAGGAGCTGGAACTAGAGACAGGAGCTCACCCTGTCTTGTGGCACCCAGGGCTTGAACTGCTGAACTACTGACCTTCCACAGCCTGCAGTTCAGCGTCTTAACCACTTGAGCCACCGCAAGAATGCCTGTGCTCCCCCTTTATTATTGCTTAGTTGTATTTGTTTTTCACATTAGGGAATCCTCTTGGACCTACACAGGCAGAGTTTAAATAAATATCACAGCATTCCATACCTTAATTTGAAGCAAATAATGATCCTTCACTTTGCGTTTGAGCTGAATAGCGGTTGTAAGGATTCCTTGCTGGTTAATCTCAAAAGCGTTATCTTCATTTCCACTCACAAGGGTGAACAGGAAAGGTGGCCCATTGTGGGATGAATCCTTGTCTGTTACTACCAGCTGTTGGATGTTAAATCCAACAGGCTTATTTTCCTAAAAAGGAAAGAGAAGGGGATGTAAAAGCAGATATTGTAAAAGGATTTTTTAAAAAGATATTCTGTTTAATCACAGATCTATAATTGGAATGAGCTAGGGCTGGTTTTCGTGTTGCTGCTGTCACAGGGAGGTTATTTTAAGCCTCAACATGTGGCTGCTGTTATAGCTCGGAAAGCTGGCGCTCAGAATGCTTCATATATGAGGCAATTTCATCCATATAGAACACTCCCGATTCTGTAAAATGGCTGCGCTGCCATCTTGAGAGCTGCACTTCACATAAACAGCATGCCACACAGTACAACAGACTATACAGAATTAATGAAAACGGTCATCATGTGACATCTGTAATATGAACTGACCCTTGAGTTTGAGATGGAATTTGTTAACATTACTGTCAAAGTTTTAAATTTAGAGTATAAATCTTCAGGAAGAAAATAATTTTTCTTAACATGGCCACAATTCAAGGCACTCAAAATTCTGAAAATTTCCTCATTGCCGAAAAAAACGTGCTGTAGAAACTTCTCTAAATTTTTAAAGAAAAAAAAAAGCTGATATGTTTCTGAGACCTGGAAAAGTGGCCAAGTTCTGTGTATGCAATACATTCATTAGTATTAGTCACCACCTTACTCCAGCCGTTCCTTCCAACCCTGAGAACTAAATTCTGAGGCTGTGGGATCAATTCTGATGAACAACTGTGCAGGTCAGGGGCTGCAATCCAGAACAGGAGAAACCGCCTTTTCTGCTTGATGAAAGGAGAAGTGCGTGATTCCACCCCTTTCTGCACCCCCACACCTCCGATGGCTAATAGACCAAATGGATCCTGGGTTGGAAGGGACTGCAGGGCAGTGGGAAATGCAGCAAAATCTACATTCCTTCCACTAGCAGTAGCGAGGATGCAATCTCACATCTCAATCAACTTCCTGAAATACTGCAAAGCCCATGAAGTATACTCAGGAGAAATGTGGAGCTTTCAACTCAAGCCAAACATTTTTTGAAGTTATATCTTAGCATATTATTATACTAAAATACATTGTGAAGCATTTTTGACGCTGTAAAAGGTAAAGGTAAAGGTTCCCTTGCTCGAAAGCCAGTCGAGTCCGACTCTAGGGTTGCGGTGCTCATCTCCGTTTCAAAGCCGAAGAGCCAGCGCTGTCCAAAGACGTTTCCGTGGTCATGTGGCCAGCATGACTAAACACCAAGGCGCACGGAACGCTGTTACCTTCCCACTGAAGTGGTACCTATTTATCTACTTGCAATTTCTTGCTTTCGAACTGCTAGGGTGGCAGGAGCTGGAACTAGAGACGGGAGCTCACTCCGTCATGCGGCACCCGGGTCTCGAACTGCTGAACTACTGACCTTCCACAGCCTGCAGTTCAGCGTCTTATCCAACTGAGCCACCGCAGTAGTTTTTTACAGTGTACACTCACAAATGGACTCTGGAGAAACAGAGGCCTTTGTAAAGCTAGTGATCTAGTGAGTCTACACTGGGTTTCTAGAATGAGCAATTATAAAAAAAATGCTTTTAACAGTTAAGGTGACAAATCACAGTGCTGAGAAACTATCAGAGGCTATAGTGTAAGATATACATAGGCTACTACACAGAAATGGATGGTTTACTTCACTGACACTATGTAACTCTTTGCTGTGATTTCTCTAAGATGTTGCTAAAGTAGCTGAAGTAGCTATGTCAAAACTTCCTTGCGAATGAAGCAGTTAACCTCTGAACACCACTGCCAGGGGAAGTCCTCAGCTTCTATATGGCCTGTTGTTGCCCCTCCACAGTAACTGGATGGCCACTGTGTAAGACAGGATGCTGAACTAGATAGACCACTGGTCTGATGCAGCATGGCTCTTCTTATGTTCTTAAATCTCTGTCGTCTGTTTAAAGGAGGACAAAACTCACTGCCTTCCTTTCTTTGTCTGGTTCGTACTTTTTTGAAGTCACCCTCTCATGTCCCGGGCCATCATGCTACTTCTGGTACCAATTTAAGCTACGGTGAAATCAAAGCTTCTGATGCCACTCCTATAATTTACAGCTTCTAATACTATATGAAGAATACTGTTGTCTAAAAGATTACAACTGAAGTAAGCAACCATCTCAAAGACAGGCTATCTTCACAGATTTCGGTACAAAAGGCCACGCAGAGGAAGCAATGGCAGTCTTTACCAATGTTCCCTCTAAGCTGAGTTAGCGTGAGCTAGCTCACAGTTTTTTTAGCCTCCAGCTCACACAATTTTGGTCTCGGCCCAGGAAGGAGGGCTCCAGAACCAACTAATTTATGCAGTAGCCT
This sequence comes from Gekko japonicus, assembly GCF_001447785.1. NCBI lineage: Eukaryota > Metazoa > Chordata > Lepidosauria > Squamata > Gekkonidae > Gekko > Gekko japonicus. The sequence goes on from NW_015171545.1 coordinate 95,253, forward strand.
AGTCACTCGCTCAAAACTTTAACGCCAGTAGCTCACAAAGTAGGATTTTTGCTCACAAGACCCCACGGCTTAGAGGGTACATTGGTCTTTACCACTGCTTATTACTATTGCTTTCCAGGGAACCAGCATTACTGAATCAGCAAGCTGCTCTTCCTGATGTATTTCATATAACTAATTGCATCTGCAGATTATCATCTCCAAAAACACAGACTGAGATACAATATATTAACATTTTTACACACCAGAGGACTTCAGCATTAATGATTGTCGCATCAAGTGTCATTCTGGTACAACTGTTTTTTGACTGAGGCATTACGGACCTCCCCCCTCCACTGATAGTCCCACTGCTTATTTTGACAGCAGGTCACTAGCAATACATAAGCCAAATGAGAGTCAGTCGTCTCAACACAGAAGCCATCAAATGCTGAAATGCAATGCATAAATTACCTGAATGATAATACTGTAATTGCCCTTTGAGAACACAGGCGGGTTGTCATTTACATCAGATACATCAATATTGACTGTAGTTACATTGACTCTGGGAGGATTCCCATTGTCTGATGCTTGAACTGTCAGAGTGTAACCTGAGAACTTAAGAGTAAAACAGAGGCACACAAACATACACGTAAGTTATGGAAAGAAACAGGTAGCATTTTCTGTGCAAACAGTACTAGAAACCGCACATTCTCTCAAATTAAGGCATTTTGTGTGGAAACTTGTATATCTACAAGGCAACACAAGAAGACAGATAGAGCTAGGTGGCTTTCAACATATGCTTTTCAAATTTAGAGGCCTGGCTGGATCCAAAGCTGTCATCTACAAGAAGAGAAGCATTTCTGCTCATGAAAGGGCAAGAGCCATATCAAGGCTCACACAGCGAGGCTATTGCGGAAAGGCGAACACAGCAATGACCTGTTCCACAAGCGCAGCTCCACTCATGCCCCACTGGTGGACCTCCTGATGGCACCTGGTATTTTTGGCCACTGTGTGACAGAGTGTTGGACTGGATGGGCCTTTGGCCTGATTCAACATTGTTCTTATGCTTGTTTGCATTTTACCTATAGTTCAACGTGATGCCCAAACTGGCAAATGATGGCTAGCACCTTGACTACGGACTATTTATTGAAATTATGGTTTGAAGTCATCTTGGAAATTATGACTCTGGTTAGGCGCTAGCCATCATTTGCCAATTTGGATATCATAGGAAACAACAGTTAGAGGAAAGAAGGAAGTGGAGGAAGGAACCTGCAAGTGATGAGGAGACAAAGGAACCCAAAGCACATTCTTAAGCCTCCAACCATGGTCTGGAGAACTGGGTTTGTCTTCCTCACTGTACATATTTTTATTTGCTGTAGTTGTAACAATTGCTGCTGCAGCAGAATTGCTACTGGTGTTATCCAGTCTAATCAGGCACTATGCCCACAGGCAGCACAAACTGGCTAATTTAATATGCATCTGAAACATACCAGTGATAAACTGTCCTTGCCTATGCCAAGATAACATGACAGGGAGAAGGATCCTAGCCTCTCTCTGTGACATATAAGACACAGGCAGAAAGCGGCGGACAAGAGGACACTTCCTAACTTGTTATTCCTTCTGGGACTGTACAGCGTGTGCAAGGGTGTCAAACATAAGGCCCGGGGGCCAGAACCGGCCCATCCAGGACTCTTATGTAGCCTGCAAGCAACTGGTGCAAGGGAGGGAACAAAAGACCGCTTGGGGAGGGGAGTGGGTGGAGCCACTCCAATTGTGGCTTCAACACAGTGGAACAACCTTGTCTACAGCAGTCAAGCAGTTTAGTAGCATCTGCCCAGTGCTGCACCACTGGCTCTCCAGTCTGCCCATGTGGGCCTTGGAGCTTACCAACTTGGAGCTTACCAGCTGCTGTCCTTTATACAGTTTATATCTCCAACACCTGGCATTACATTTTATGGCACACATGGCCCGGCCCAACAAAGTGACATATATGTCAGATCTGGCCCTTGTAACAAATGAGTTCGATACCTCTGCTATAGTGGATGGTTTCTGAATGCTTGAATAATTTCTACAAACAACGTCTCTCTTGTTGAAATGAAATAATGATTATGCGGCAGTATTACCTGGAAGGCTGTGCTCAAAATCTCTAAATGCAGATGCTTACCTTCTCTCTGTCAAGAGGTTTAGCCACCTTGACTTCACCTAAGGTAAGGTCAATTGTGAAAGGGCTCCCTTGGTTGCCATCTATAATCGAGTAATGAATGTGGTTGTTTGAAGGCCCATCAGCATCAGCTGCCACCACCTACAAGACATCCAGTTTTAGATGGATCACATTACAGTCTTCAAGGAATGAATACAAATACATGAGTGACAGCTAACCTGATCTCCTGTTCATCTCCCTGAAAATGCATTCACATTGTACAATGGATTACAACCGTCCCTAAAATGCTTCAGAATTTTCTCTGCTCTTATAGCTTTCACCTTTAATACTTGTTTAGAAAACTGAAGCAATTACAAAGCAAAACAACTTCTCCCCCGTATTTCACTTTTTAAAGCACAGCTGCTATTTTTCCAAACAAGAAAATATTAGTGCATCAAAATAAGAGGAGAGGAGGGGGAAATGGAAGTACATACTGTGATCACTGATTGTTCAACCTCCGCATCTTCACTGATTACTGCCGTGTAAGTGTCTTGACTGAATACTGGAGTGTTGTCATTGATATCTGTTACATTTATATTCACTGTTACAATATCACTCAAGGAAGGTGACCCTCCATCTGTAGCTTCCACTGTCAGATAATACTCAGGGGAACTCTCATAATCAAGACTCCCAATAACAAAAATAGCACCTGCAAGGGAAAAAAAAATCACATGCATAACCATTTTTTCTATTACAGCAAAAATGATGTGCCACGACAACTGTAACTTGCAAGTGACTTAACAAATAATTTCAGTCTCCAAGATTCCTACTGTCCTTTTAGTACGTATTAACACACCATTGCGTTTCTTTGCCTTGTGGAGGAGTTCTATGCAAAACTTTGCTCAGTTTTTGCATACTATCAAGGGATATTACTGGAGTATGTCTCCTTATCATGCAAACACCCTCTTTCCCACCCATATTTCTCATTCTTAATATTTCCCCTGGAAGGCTGAATATATTACCACTCCAAGGACATACAGATGCAACCTTTAAAGAAAGTCTCACATACCAGAAACTGGTCCTGATCAAAAGAAATGAGCTGCACTTCAGTTAATAGGACTGGATTTAGTAGTGGCTAACTTGATTTAAATGGCACTAAGTGAACTTTTTCTAAATCGTGGCTTGTAGGATCAGATCCCATGGATCTATTATGCTAGTGCAGGGACTTCCTTCTGGCAGAAGGAGATTTCTCCTGATGCAAGAGGCAGCAGTTCCACAGGATCCAATCCTGTCATGGACTGCTCTGGGTTAGCATGGGAAGAGGAGTCCTCAGAGGACAACCTGTCCCCAAGCCCCACCTAGGCGGTCCCTCCCAGTGAGACAGACTTTCTAATGCCTCCCCAAAGGGGCTCTGAGCCAGCACGAGCACTGCCCCCTGAGTCAGCAGGGTCTGGAGGCCCCAGCATGGACCCACCCATGACAGACCCACCACAGTCCCCCAAAGCATCCCAGGAGCAGAGATGAAGGGTTAGGGCTAAAGTACTTGCCTGGTTGCCCAAGGCCTCCTCTCTGTTAAAAAAAAAATGCTAGGAGAGACAGGATCTGAGCCCCAGTACTGTTCAGGAGTAGAAAAGCTGGCCCAGGTTGTGAGAAGAAGCTTAACATGGGACCCAGAAATACCTGTAGGGGAATTCCCTAAATGAAGTTGCAGCCAGTGTAGGATCAATTTGTCTGCAACCCTGTGGATGATCCAATGAATTGTCTGCTTTATTTAAGCTCTTGGAATCTACTTTTTGACTGTGCTACCGAATCCTGGACTTCGACTTTGGACTGGAACCCTAGAACTTTTGCTGAGACCTGTTGTGGCTTCGGACGTGCCTTCAACCGGGTGAGCAGGACAAATCCACCACGTCCAAACTTTCACAACACCTTCTGTATATTTTCCTTTTTTATGATACAGTGAAAACACACTGGAATATTAGCTATATTACACTTCAGGTAGATCTTCGTAAGCAAACAAATGAAAAGGATTCCTAAAGACAGCTTATCATATTTTGGATGTGTGTACTTGAGAACATTGCGCTACTACATAAAGTGAAAATGAGCTCTCGGCTCTGGATGGATAACAAGATAAATTTATTGAAAACAGCAGTTTTTGTAACAATAATGTTTGGGGGTGAAGGTCCCAGCCCCACCCCCGCACTCAACAACCTTGAAGGGAGCCAGATGGCTGTCAAAAGAAAAAGCAGGTAACAGCCTTGTGCGGCTCGGGGAGGCATCGCTGGTGTCTCCCAGACTCACAGCTGGATTACAGGAGGGACTTTCCCCAGGGGGAGGAGAGGCCGGCCACAGCGATAGGGAAACGGTGGATGGGAGCTCAGGTGGCAAAGGGAGATTGGAAGCAGGTGTGTCAGCCTCACCCCACGCCAAGGATAAAGCTAGGGGGTGGGTTCAAGGAGACAGAACAACCCATTGGGAGCAAGGGTTGGCTGTCAGCCAGATCCTTATGGGGGAGGAAGGAGTGTGGGAGAGACCCGGAGGACTAAAGAGAGCAATGGGGAATCTGAGAGCAGGAGAGAGGGACTCGGGTGTCTGCCAATCCCCCTCCTGCATCATCTGAGGCCACTGCCAAGTCCCCTAGCATAAAGGTCGCGCCCTGAAGGACTCTGCTGTACCCAGCCAGCACCCTGTGGACCCAGGACTTGGAATTCACTGCCACAGGAAGTGGTGGCGGCTACAAGCATGGATGGCTTCAAAAGGGAATTAGATAAGCATATGGAGCAGAGGTCCATCAGTGGCTATTAGACACAAGGTATAGATAGGGACTCTAGGGCAAGTGATGCTCTGTCATCTTGGTGCTTGGGGGGAGTCAACAGTGGGAGGGCTTCTAATGTCCTGGCCCCACTGGTGGACCTCCTGATGGCACTGGTATTTCTGGCCACTGTGTGACACAGAGTGTTGGACTGGATGGGCCTTTGGCCTGATCCAACATTGGCATCTCTTATGTTCTTATGTTCAGGACCTGACAAATAATTACCAACACTTTTCTTTATATTAATCATTTTATCTCTTTCAGGTTTTTTGGATAAATTTTATTTATATGGAATGTGACGTATCAAATGAGTCTAATCTGCTGTTTTAATAGAACACATTATAGAGAGGGGGCACAAAAGAAACCTACGTTTGCATTGCAAAAGGCTGCAATTTTGTACACACTTACTGGGCAGTAGACTTCCCCATTAAACACCCATTTCTAAGTAGGCATGCATCAGACTGGACTGTAAGTGTGTTTTGTCCAGCTTATTAGCACAGTTTGGTTACCTGTTTTGGAATCAATACTGAATTTTCCATGTTCATTTCCACTGACTATTGAATATGTGATTTCAGCGTTGGCTTCAATGTCCCGGCTAGCGGCATAAACCTGCAGAACCTCCATTCCGATCACTGTGTCTTCTGATAAAGTTGCACTGTACTCTTTATACTCAAAAACAGGTGGATTATCATTTATATCCAGAACAGAAACCACAAGAACAGCAGTAGAAGACAGCCTTCGAGGGGAACCTTCATCTTCGGCTTTTACCATCAGAGAATATACTGCCTGCAACTCCCGATCCAAAGGCTTTTCCAACCGAACAATCCCAGATAATTCATCAATAGAAAACTGTCCGTCTGCAGAATTTACCAAGGAATAGTGAATCTTCCGATTTATTCCTGTGTTTTTGAAAAAACAAACAACCCCCCCCACCAATTAATGGTATTCTCAACACATGTTTTAAGCAAACATTATGAACGTACATTAATCATATATAAGAAAACTTTATAACACATATTCAGTCATCTGCCAAAATTGGAATTCTTTCAGCATGCACATGAAAGCTTATACCCACAATTAAATTATCTTGGTCTTAAAGGTGCCACTGGACTCAAACTTTGTTAGCATACCAAAAAGTCAGCTTACTGTAAGCCGAGTGATTCCTACAACAGAAAAGCTAATGCAGATGTTCTCTGTTAAGTCATGTAACTGATTTATTTAAAATATTTACAGCCCACCTTTCCTTGTGGCCCAAGGTGGCTTATGAATCACAATTAAAACAATACAATGAAAACCAATAGTGTAAAACACCAGAAATGCCTCCCTGAATGTGAAGTTCTCATGACAGTGACTGTAGAAATCAATGGTAGGTCATGGATTGGATCCAACCAACCTTTCTACTGCTGAAAAAAGGAAGATGGGGTTCCACTTGACTATAAGGAAGACAATGCTGGAGATCATGGGACCAGCACTGCAAAAGCCACATGGGAGAGGAGCAGTAGTAATGATGGAAATTGGGTGAGACGGAGCAAAAAAGCTGGCTTGACCCAGCCCTATATGTGCAAGAATGAAAAAATCAATCCAAGCAAGAGGCGAAATGAATTCTTCAAGTAGAACTATTATCATTGTCTACAACAAAATTGGTGCATGCTTCTGACTTATGGTGACCCTATGAATTAATGACCTCCAAAACATCCTATCATTAGCAACCTTGCTCAGGTCTTGCAAATTGAGGGCCATGGCTTCCTTTCTTGAGTCAATCCATCTCATGTTGGGTCTTCCTCTTTTCCTCCTGCTTTTAACTTTTCCTAGCATTATTGTCTTTTCCAGTTACTCTTCTCATAATGTGACCAAAGTATGGCAGCCTCAGTTTGCTCATTTTAGCTTTGAGGGAAGGTTCAGGCTTGATTTGATCTAGATCCCACTTATTTGTCTTCTTGGTGGTCCATGGCACCTGTGAAACTCTCCTCCACCGCCAGATTTCAAATGAGTCAACTTACTTTGTCAGCTTTCTTCACTGTCCAATTTTCACATCCACACGTAGTAATGGGGAATACTATTGTATGAATTATCCTGATCTTAACACCTTACACTTATTGATCTTTTCCAGCTCCTTTATGGCCGCCCTTCCCAGTCTCAGTTTCCTTCATTTTGTTTCTTGGTTGCAATCTCCCTTTTGCTTAATGATGGAGCCAAGGAACAGAGAATCTTGAACAATTTCAGTTTCTTCACGGTCAGCCTTCAAGTTGCTTAATTCCTCAGCAAGTCATTACTTTTATCTTCTTGATATTCAGCTGTAATCCTGCTTTGGCGCTTTCTGCTTTCACCTTCATCAGGAATCGTTTCAAGTCTTCGGTACTTTCTGCCAGCAATGCGGTGTCATCTGCATATCTCAAATTGTTAAATGCTCCTTCCATTCATTTTCACTCCACTTTCATCTAAATCAAATCCAGCTTTTCTTATGATATGACCTCTACACTTCTAAAGTAGAACTGAAGGGAGCCCCTTCTGTTAATTCAAACTCAGGCAGGGAATAGGTATGTCTGGTGAAATATCCAGACTAACATATTAATATAAATTTGCATTACAGGATAATCAAGTTAACGATTTCTTTTTATTTTGCACAAAATGTACTCGCGCAGAACGACTCAGATGCACCACTGTGACTATTCTCTGTATTTGCATATTTGAGTCAGAGAATGAATCCTGAAAGGTGGTAAAATCTAGGAATGCCCAGCAGTAGTTCGACTTCTTTAAGAAATTAGCACTCATCCCAGACCTATTTGACCGATGAAGCTCTATGTAGCATGTCCTGTGGTCTCTTGTAAATTGTCTCATTTCCTAGATGTCAGGGGTTTTCAAATGCGCTGCCAACAGGGTACTCTTTCCTTTTGGCTTTGTCAAGGAAACTGCACTGCAGAGCATCTCAGAGTATATCCTAAAGCTCTCAGCTTGTATGAGATGCCTGGCAAAAGACTGCTGGGCATCACTGACATCGAAGAGCAGTGCAGAATATTTTCCCGCAGTTACACATGTAAAAGAATGATCAGTAGTTGGGGGCTTTCAGAACAGTTATTTTGCCATTGCTGATGTTCTCTTTATAGTACAGTAGATATGTTTCTAATGATTCTTTGGACATTCACCACTCACGGTACCTCAGCAAAAAAGTTTCAGTCTTGGTCTCAATCAGTTTTAGAATTACATGAAGTAAATGTTCCTCATTTCAGGTCAACGCACACTATTCAACATACTTTGACAATTCATCAGCTGCTGGAAGCAGTCTACACTCGCTGATTTTATCACTTGCTCTTTTGACTGGATTTTTATTAGTATTTGCACAGGAATATAATACGCAAGTAACTCTGAATAGTTGACCTTCATTTTTAAACATCTTCCACCCACCCTCCACCACCACTGTTCTTCTGTTCTTTACTCCTGTATTGTGTGTCTGAGAGAGAGAGAGAGAGAGAGAGAGAGAGAGAGAGACTGAGACTCAAACATGTAAATACAGAAAACAGTCACAGTCGTGTACCTGAGTAGTGCCAGTACATTTTGTGCAAGATTCTTTTGAACTTCATTCTTTTGAACAAGTATGCACTCTGGCTCAGAAAAACCTAGGACACAATATAGTTTTAGTCTAAGATGTCAACAATGGATTGGAATCAGTGTAGTGTTTCCACAGGCAGAAGGACTTCCACCAGTGGAGCATAACTTTCTCACCCCCCCTCTGCTTAAGATTGGAACCTCCTCCCCCTCCAGAACTGCTCCTGGGGGATCCTTCCATCCATGGAAACACTATACTGGATCGAAGCCCTCAAGGATGGCCAGTATTCCTAAACACAGTCTGAAGATATATACACTTTCATGATCCACCATAGCAATGAGCAGAGTTTTTTAAACACTGGCCATGTCATCAGGTTAAACATTAAGGGCACAGTGAGTAGTGGTGTTATCTGTGGTCGTTCTGCAGATATGGATTTTACTTTCTGTGGAAATTTTGCATCTTTTCATTTAATGCAAAATCAAACACCTGCATTTGTTGGCTAGGATTAAGCAATTTCATGGGCATTTTAATTATGATCTATATTCTGTGTGCATCAAGCACATTACGAGGACAGGACTGGATAGTGGATATCAAAGAAGAAGCCCGACAAATAAATGGTTCATTCCAGAGTTAAGGCTGTGCTAAAAATGCTTTTCAATAAACCCTACCTGAATCCGCATCTGTAGCCTGCACTCTGGTCAACAGAGTTTTCACCTCTGTGTTTTCAAATACTGTGATGGAGTATGGATCAGCAGTAAACTCTGGGGCATTATCATTCACATCTTCTATATTCAGAATAATATTAGCATGGCAAGATCTTCCTCCGCCATCTGAAGCTTTGACTGTAAGAGTATAAACTGCTTTCTGTTCTCGGTCAAGCGCTGCCAATGTTTTCAGCTCACCTGTACATGAAATGACAAAGGAAAATGAAAATGAATGGCTTTAATAACAAGGCCCGAGCATTTCTTGCTGATCTATGTTTTGTTCTGAACGTAGAACTGTGAGTTGCATTTTTGTTTTGTAATAACTAGACATTAGTGGCTACCTTTAAAAGAAGGATTCTTTTCTCCCCCAGTGGCATATTTAACAATGACTGCTGTTGTTTAACAATGGCGCCATGCTTACAGGCTCCTGTTGGGCAAAAATGTCAACGAGTCCCTCTACATCATTTAAAAAGGCATAGGTATTATTCTGCAAGGCAGTAACAAATCCAGCAACTTGTCCCTTAAGCAAAACAGAGTTGTTTGCCAATGTGCCAGGAAAGTTCCAAGCAGGCTGCCCTTGGCACTGACTGTCCCATCAGCACAACTGGCCTGACATAACACAGCCAGGATGCCCACAGCTTTCAAAATGTGGTAAACAAAAGACTGGGAAGGGAGTGGTGGCAGCAAACCAGCTGGGGATGGGTAAGGCACAGTAAAGCAGTAAAAGGACAATCAACAATAATCAGGTATTTGAATAATCATACGCTAACTGTGCAAATGCAGTCTGTTGAATGTCCAAGTGCGCAGACCACAGCTTGCAGACCTGCTTGCAAACTGGCCACCCGCGCGCAAGAGCTTCCTCCATGGCCGGCCCAAGCACCCGGGAGGGGGGCTGCCGCGAATGATGCCGCCCTTGGCCCGGAGGGGACGTACCTGGCCCCAGTCCTCTGCTCCCTCACCCGGGCAGTTCCCCCAAGCAGCTTAAGCCGTGACAGAAAGGGGATGAGAACGGCGAGTGGCCTGGGTCACGTATACCCGGGCCTCTCCCTTCGGCCACCTCGCTGCCCGGAGATTGACTATTCTTAGGTGATGGGAAGTATGTAAACTTAACCAAAACATGCTCACCGAGCCCATGTAGTAGCACTGTCAATAGTGCTCCTGATTATGTGATTTCTTTCCTTTGGAGGCTTTATATTAAAAAGACCCACATAATCCACTTTCTATGTTAGGAAGAAAGCCATTATTAGGGGGGGGGGTTTGGTGTGTGTGTGTGTGTCCCATGTAGTAGCACTGTCAATAGTGCTCCTGATTATGTGATTTCTTTCCTTTGGAGGCTTTATATTAAAAAGACCCACATAATCCACTTTCTATGTTAGGAAGAAAGCCATTATTAGTGGGGGGGGGGTTTGGTGTGTGTGTGTGTGTTAGAACATTTTAGTAATTACTTTATCTCAAAACAAGCTAGAAAATCTGCCAGTGTGCAGCTCAATACATTGGCGTACCCTGGGGAGGAAAAAAAAATCATGCTCATCCATCCAGCAGCAGCCTTGCGGGAAACAAACATTTCTGAAAGGATGGGTATTATTCGTTATGTGGCTAGAATATGGAAACAGTTTAGAATAAGTTAATTCAGCTTTGTTTCTTTTAAAATGTACAGTCGTTGAAAGGAACTATTCAGGCCCAGTTTGCAAAGACTGGCATGAACATCACTTGGTTTCTTTGCATGTGATCTGAGATGCTGACTCCTTTGAAAAGATTGGTGGCTGACATTGATGTGTAATGAGCTGAAATTTCTACCTCTGGTTTTGTATCTGCCCATTCTCACCTGCAAACTGGCATGCAGTACTGCAATTAGCAAATATAGAACACACACGGATAAACCAGAACTAGAAAATGCAATGTATTTAAAGTTGAACCCACTTAAAAGGCTTCATTCGTCGAGACTGCATATATTCTCCTTTTATTCTTCATTCACAAGTACTTTTTTACCACCGTAAGGTGCTAACACAAGCTGTGGCCTAAACAGAGAAAGTTTAAAGCACACACCTTGTATATACTGCTGCCTATAAAATCTTTTCTGGGGCGAAGTATACAGAATGAAGTGCAACTGCCGAGAGATAACGTTGGTGGGGAACGCAGATCTTCTTCTGCAAACTTACAGAAAAATCCTGATGGATCAGAATAAAGGTCTGTTCGAGTCCAACTGGCAATTTTCAACGACAGCCAGAAAGATGATTCCAGGAAATGTACAAGCAGAACCACATCCTTCCCCTGCTTATCCTGAGACTGAAATTTCTGGGGAACACACTCTCTGTGCTTTATTTAGTATACATAGTATATTGCATATCGATTAAACTTTGCTAGTTTGAATCTATTTTGACTGCTGTATCTGCAGATTCTAATTGTTAGCTGTCTTATTCTGAGATGCATCTTTAAAGTAACATTGTAACCTGCGTTGACCTTTTTCATGGAGAAAGGTGGGCTAAAACTGCCCTAACATCAATAAATAGTCCTGAGGAGAGTCTCCATAGCCAGAAGGGATTTCCACCAGCAATACAGGACTACCTCGCCTCCCCAATCCTGCTGCAGGTCCAAACAATCCGAGACTTTCTGTTCTTGAGGGACAGAACACCAGGACAAGGAGGGAGTTCGTAAAAATCACTCCCTTTTTGTCAGCAGAAATGTTCAGCTGGATCCAACCCACTGGACTGGCCTCCAAAGGTTAGACGGTTGGTAGTTAAGGCCATAGCCTTTTCGAGCAGGGCACTCTGACACTGGAATCTCGTTCTTATATGCATGCACACAGCCCCAACTCGTTGTTTTTAGTCCCCTACGTTTTAATCCATTGTTTTCTCATTCATTTCTAAGCAACATGCTCTCAGGTTCACAGCTGACTAAACAAACGGATGATCTCAGATGGCTATCATCACAGTTTACAGGACTTCACGAATACTACCTGTGTCTGGACTGAGTTTAAAGTCTTCTGCTCCAGCACCATGCAGGATGTAAGTGATTTCTGCATTTGAACGAATATCTGCATCTGTGGCAGAAACTTGCATGATGAGTTTGCCAGGAGGAGAGTCTTCTGAAACAGCCTCTGTGTACAATGTCTAAAAGGGTTTAAGAGTAATATTGAAAGAAAACACAACGTTATGGAATTGGATTATGGAAGGGGGTACCTGAGGTGTTTTGTGCTTTCATGCCAATAAAGGTTTTCTGTGTGTGAATACCTGAGGTGGATGTTAAAAGATTTTTCAAATATGGGACATGAAGCAAAAGCTGTGAAGCACAAAAATGGTCAAGAGAGCTGCTCTAGCTCATGGAAGAAAACATCTACAGGTACTGTTGAAAAAGACATGAAGCAAAAGCTGTGAAGCACAAATATAGTCAATCAAGAGGCAAGAGAGCTGCTCTAGCTCATGGAAAGAAAACATCTACAGGTACTGTTGAAAAACAGTTTATAGTACAATTCTAAACAGAACTGCAACCTTCTTAAGCCCATGAGTTTGGTTCCAGTCAATATCTGCACTAAATCCCCTTAATTAGGTGATTAGCACAGTTATTCGCTGGCAGGTAAAGGTGTGCTTTTTTGTAGGCTAGTAACTCATGGACATTCATTCACAAGGCTATTTTAAGAAATCTTTTCTTTTTATGCGTACAGCTGTCTCACTAGTCTTATGTATGTTTAAGAATGTATATTTTCTTTGTGCTAAAAGTGAAAGTATACTAAAATGCATGCTAATACCTTTTCACAAACTGGATCATTGTCATTTGAATCAAGGACTTTCACCTCCACCATGGCTCTTGTTGCAAACATCCCGTCGGTTGCTGTGATGTTTAGGAGATAATTATCTTTCACTTCTCTGTCCAGGGGTTTTCTGACATACACTTTCCATTCATTCTGTATGTTTTCCACAGCAAACTGTCCTAATGGATCACCTCCTAAACAATTGATAATAAAACAAATAATTCATCTGAGGAAGGCGCTATTAGGCTGAAAAGAGGACGAAAAGAAGCTTGAGAAAGGATTACATCATGGAACTGCATCTTTTTCAAGCAGAAGGGTGTTGCTTGCACAGAGCCCAATGCCCCAGGCTGTATCAACCCTGGCAGAGCTGAGTTTACAGATCAAGTTTAGCAGGAAATGGATAATTATATTCTGAGGCTGACATAAGAAACATTCCTGATTTCTGATGGGGCCTCAGAGTTTATTTCTTATACATTTTAATATATATATATATATCCTGCTTTTCTCTCTAATTGGTACCAAAATTGGCTCTTCACATCGTTCTCCCCTCTTCCACTTTATCTTCACAACAACTACCTTGTGAGGTACACAAGGCTGAGAGACTGTGATGGGCCCAGGGTCATCTGGTAAACTTCCACAGCAGAACTCAGATGTCCCAATCCCAGTCAGACACACTAGTCCCTATGCCACGGAGGCTAAAAATAGGCACGAACTGGCTCATGAACGATAGTCCATGACTAATTTTGGATGGTTAATGAAGCAATGTTCACAAACTGAAGAGCCACCACGAACTTCCACAAATTTTAAGGCTGTTCGTGAAGAGCAGAAAACAGGTTTCAATATCTCTGAGCCATTTAAACTCCTGCTTTCTGCTCCCAGCTGTTCAGTTGTTTGGTTTAAATGTCTAAAAGCCATTTCACCCCTGAATTCTGTTCACTGTTGCTTTTCATGGTGAGCAGAAAGCAAAGAGTTAAATGGCTCTGCTCCTCATCAAAAGCAGGGGTGAGCAGAAAGCAGTAGTCACAAACCAATACAAATCAGTTTGGTTTGCAAACCATCGTATCGGTTTGTGGTTCAGCCATGAACTGAACTGTAACAATGTGGTTCGTGCCCATCCCAAATGGAGGCTCTCCATGCCACCAACCACACAGACAAGACACACTGGAGAAACTTGGCAGCCAAGAGGTCGTTGCCACATCTGTGGCAGGAGGAACCATGAACTGCAAGAAGCACACATTGCCACCAAAAACAGCAACCCAGATCGAGTCCTCCCCCCAATCTCATAACTAGAAATAAAACTTAGGTTGTGGCTTGATATCAACAGGCTCTGCATTTTCCTGCCCATATCAGAAGCAGCCAATGGTACAGGCCAAAGGAAAATGCACATGTCTGAATCTCACAAATAATGGAAAGAGAGGTAATATAGGGTTTTAAGTGGCAGAAACAATACTATATGACTATTATTTAAAAGAAACCATGACCTAATACACACGCCAGCAATGTATTTCTAAATATTTACCTGTAATGAAATAGTTGACTTGTCTGTTGGCCTCTTCTGAATCAGCATCGGTAGTACTTAATATAGCAACAACTCCTCCAGTTGGATCATCTTCACTGACCGTGCCTTTGTAAATCTCTGCGGTGAAGCGTGGAGGGTTGTCATTCACATCAGTCACAGAAATGTCGACGACTGCAGTAGAAGACAACTGAATTTTCTCGCCTCGGTCAGATGCCACTACAGCAATTTTGTAGGAATCCTGCTTCTCCTGGTCAAGCTCTTTTAAAGTTGTAATCCAACCTGTTTCCATGTTTATGGCAAAAGTATCTATGATATCAATCTCTTGTGTGGTCTCTAGCATATAAGTAACATGCCCATTGGTTCCAGAATCCTGATCAACTGCTTTGACTTGTATAACCTTTGTTCCAGCTGGCATATTTTCCACAATGTATGCTTCATATGGATTGGACTCTAAAATGGGTTCATTATCATTTACATCTTTTATCTGAATGCTTATGTCTACTGAGGCGACAATTTTGTAATTTTCACTCATATAATGTGCTAGCACTAAAAACTGGTACCATTTAGCTGTCTCATGATCAAGGCTTTTCTCAAGTTTCAACTTTCCATTTTGCCTGTCTATTACAAAATATCCATCTCTGTTGCTTTCTGGAGTATTCCCTTTAACTAGGGTGTATAGCAAGGGCTGAGTGTGTTCTGCTCGTATAACATCTATCTCTGTCCCAACAGGAGTATCTTCAGAAAGAGTATAAGAATAAAATGGCTCTGAAAATCTTGGAAGAGGCACTTCGGGGGGGAGTATTCGAACATAGACAGGAACAACAGTCTCCTTTTGTGGGGATCCACCATCTAGTGCTCTAACAAAAAAAGTGAGGAACTCATTTTCCAAACCAATTAAACTTTCCTTTGTAGTGATTAGTCCAGTCAAAGGATTAATTTCTAAATTCTCTTCAACGTTTTCAGACTCTGCTTCAATGGTGTAAGTGATGTCTGCATTGGTGCCCTCATCAGCATCGGAAGCTAAAACCTTAATTACAGATGTACCTTTTGGTACATCAGTTCCAATATTTGCCTCATATTCAATTGCTCGGAACAAAGGGGCGTTGTCATTAACATCAGTAAGGATCACATTGATGCTGCAGAAGGCCACTTTCCCGCCAGAATCCTTCGCCATTAACCTGATGGAGATCACTTTTTCAGCTGGAGTTTCACGATCAAGCTTTTCTGAAGTAAATATCTGTCCTCTCTCATTAGTATAAAACCTGTCTTTTGCGAAATCATTCACAATATGGTATGTTATGTGGCCATAGTCGCCAGTATCTTTGTCCACTGCTTCAACATGAATCACCAGCGTATTCAATGGAGCATTCTCAGCTAGTTCTACCTCATATTCCGTCTGAGCAAAAACGGGGCTATGTAAATTGGCTCCAATTACAGATATAGAAACCTGAGCCGAACTTCTGAAGACCCCATCAGAAACAGAGACATTAAGACTGTAAGTAGACTTCAGAGCCTGTTTGTATAGGTTTGAGAGAGTGATGACACCAGTTTTGCTGTCGATTACAAAATTCATGTGCTCATTCCCTGTTAATATGGAATACTCTAGTTTGCCCACATCTGAACTGTCTGCATCAGAGGCCTTTACACAAGTTACAAAGTGTCCACGGGGAGCCAGTTCACTGAGGCTAGCTTCATAAAGCAGGTGGTTAAATACAGGTGGATTATCATTCAGGTCTGTTATATTGACTGTTACAGTAATGTCACTGCTCAATGGAGGCATCCCACTGTCTATTGCTCTTACTAACAATTTGTGTTGCTGAGTCTTTTCATAATCCAAACTCCTTGCTGTCAGGATGAGACCGGTGCTGCTATCAATGTGGAAATAATCATGGCTTTTGCTGCTGTTTTCTATCAAGTGATAGGAAATCCCTCTGTCTGTTCCAGAATCAGCGTCTGCAGCCCTGACATGTACAACAGATGTTCCAATTACAGATGCCTCAGAGAGGGTGGCAGCATAAAATTGCTCTGCAAAGACAGGAGGATTATCATTGATGTCTTCAATTATTATGTCGACAAATACTTCAGCATGGGCCCCTGTCAGAGAATCAGTTGCACGTATTCTCAGCTTGTAGGCAGGGTGGGCCTCAAAATCCAGAGGGGCAAAAATATTGATAACTCCAGTATTGAAGTTGATGGTAAACTGATTGAAAGGGTCACCATCTGTGATGCTGTAAAACACTTTGAGCCCTTCTGGGCTATTTGCTTGCACATGTACAACAGGGCTGTGGATCTGGATATTTTCTGGTATCTCTGCACTGTAGAAAGGTTTTTCGAACACTGGCATGGCTTTATTCACCACAGTGATTGGAACTGTCACTTCAGCAGAAAAACTTGGTTCTCCTTCATCTTTTGCTACTACAGTGAGGAGATACTCTTTATTGAGAGTATCTGGGTCAAACGGCTTCTTGAGTGAGATTTCACCAGTGGTTCCTATTTGGAAGAGGTCATAGTGTTCTTTGAGGAAATAAAGAACTTCTCCATTTCTGCCGATGTCTTTATCCACAGCAGTGACACGGCGAATAACCTGGCCCACTTCAGAGTCAATTTTAACAGTGGCATAATATGGAAGGTCGACAAAAATAGGGGCATTATCATTTACATCTTCTACAGTGACCTTTACCACAACATGTGCAACTAGAGAAGGCTTATGCTCTGCCGTCACTTCTACTACAACGTCAAAAAACTCCTGCAGTTCACGATCAAATGGTATTCCAGTGGTTGAAAGGACACCTGAAGTGTAGCTAATTTTAAACCTGCTGTCTGGATTTAGAATATGATAGAACAAAGGTTCATTTATTTGACTCCCCACAGCAGCAATAACAGCGATTGTTTTTGCTTCTGTGGAATTTTCTTGGACTACAGCACGGTAGGGACTCTGTGTGAACTTCAGCTGGTTTGCTTTGCTCTCTTTCACATTGACTTTTACAGATGTGGTACTTGCAAATCTGCCATCAGAGGCTCTGACTGTCAACTCATATCTGCTTCTTAACTGAGTTGTGTTCTGCACAGTAATCTGCCCAGTCTTGGAATCGATTGAAAATTTTTCTCCAATGTTGCCTTCAGTGATAGAATACATTAGCTGTGAAAAAGCTCTTGAATCGGCATCTGTAGCATTTACAATAGCAACTTTCACCCCTTTATAGGTTGGCACTAACAGGGTGGCCTCATAAAAGTCTTTGGAGAACACTGGAGAACAGTCATTGATGTCAATTACGTAGATGGTCACATTTGCTGCATATTCTGCAAATAAGCGTGGCGTCCCCATATCGTGCACTTGCACGGAGAAGCGAAATATATTTGTCTCTTCATAGTCCAAGCTCATTACCGTCCGGATAGCACCTGTACTAGAATCAATGGCAAAATACTTGTGAACAGATGGCTCAACAATCTGATAGACAAGCAGAGCATTTGATTCCCTGTCAGCATCTGTCGCTCGTATCACTAAAGGGACATTCTTGTCGGTTAGAACCACACTGTTGATTGAAGCCGATTCACTGATGAGTCCTGTGTATTCCGCCTGCATAAAAGTTGGTGCATTATCATTCTCGTCTTGAAGATGCACCAATACAGTAGTGTTAGTAGACTGGCCAGCCATGTTGGTTCCCTGAACAGTGAGACTGTAAAAAGGCAATGTTTCAAAATCAAGCGTCTTCTGAGAGGTAATGACACCAGAGTTTGGGTTTACAGTGAAGACATCACCCACATTACCGTCTTTGATTTCATAAACGACTGATGACTGACTGTATGCGGTAACCATGCCAACAAAACTGCCAATGTTGCTGCTTTCACCGATTTCTGAGGAGTATTCTTTCATTGTGAATTTTGGGGATGCGTTGTCAGAGATTGTGACGGAAATGTGTACCGGTGTTACTTCGCTCATTGGAGGAACCCCTTTATCTGTGGCCTTAACTATCAAAGTATACTCTTCCTGATTGCTAAAGTCCAACTCCTTTGCAGTAGTAATGCTGCCTAAGACTGGATGTATATTAAAAGCATTTCCAATATTCCCTGTAAAAAAAGAAAAAAGAAAAAAGCAAGCACAATTAATAACCACGGAGGGTATAGTATAGACGTTTGCAACTAAACATCTTTTAAAAACCGTATATAAGATTGTAAACTGTATTAGAACTTAATTATTTAATGAAACAGTAACATTGTATGCAATTCAAGAAACATGAAACTTTTTGGAAAACTTCCTTGTAATGACGAAATACATTTTCCATAATCTTACAGTGTAATGGGCACAGATTGGCATAGCTATTTGCCAATGTTCCCTCTAAGCTGTGGAGTCTTGTGAGCAAAAATTCTACTTTGTGTGCTGGTGGCATTAAAGCTGTGAGCCAGCCATTTGGCTGCTGCATAAATTAGTTTGCTCTGGAACCATCCTTCCTGAGCTGAGTCAAAAATCTGTGAGCCGGAGGCTAAAAAGCTGTGAGCTAGCTCACACTAACTCAGCTTAGAGGGAACACTGGCTATTGCACCTATCATTTGTTACCCATGCAAGGTGAAGAATAAGGTACTGTCCAATTATATATGGATATTAAACAGTACATCTCCTGGGGAAGACGGTACTTTCATTCATGTAAAGAAAACCCAGAACAAAAGTCATATGCATTCCAATCCGATCGGAACTACAGTCAAAATTTAAGCATATTTTCAGTTCCTCAAAAGCACGGCTTCAAACATCAAGAGCTTATAAAAAAATATGCTGTGAAAATATTGTAGGAAATTTTCCTCAGTGTTTTTATTTATATTCATTTATTTGTCACATTTCTAGCCCGCCCTCCCTGCAAGCAGGCTCAGGGCGGCTCACATTATTTGGCCCACTGGGCCAAGATTCATATAAACATTTAAAACCAATCAAACAATCAATCAGTTACAATAAAACCAGTTACACAATCAATCAATTACAATATACAAATTATAGTGCTCACAGTACTTTTTAGGCAAGATGGTGTGCCATATAGGGCCAGAACATCCCACTCAGCAGCGCGATCGCACTGCAGCCCTGCCTATGCTGCAGATAGTAATAGTGGCCATTGGTGGTATTAGTGGGCGGCTCCTAATTTAAAGCCTGGTGGAAGAGCTCCGTCTTACATGCCCTGCGGAACTGCATAAGATCCCGCAGGGCCCTGATCTCCTCTGGGAGCTCGTTCCACCAGTAAGGAGCCGCCACTGAAAAGGCCCTAGCTCTGGTCCCAGCAAGCCTGGCATCCCTTGGGCCTGGAATAACGAGCCGATGTTGTGACCCAGACCGTAGTGCTCTCTGGGGTATGTATGGGAAACTAGCAATTTTTAACACATTCCTTTTAAAAAGTTTCTTATAAGTTACTTAAAAATTAAAATATGCAATGTTCCAAACTTGAAACTTTTGAATAATACCAAATACAAGTTTGAATGATTAGCAAAAGCAGTCAAAATAAGCTCTTCAAAATTACGAGGATAATATATTAGGTTTTTGTACTTCACAGGAATTCCAAAAATTAAGATTCCCAATTAATAATACTTCTGTCTTCTTATATTTCGATTATAGATGACCAAATAGATAACTACTACTACACCCATGACATCATCATGAAAATATTCTAGTAAAAGCATTTAAATTATGTACTTGGGTAGGCAGTTGATATTATCTTTTTTTCTTATAGAAGGCTGTAAACAGAGTGCCATTCTTAGAATATCCCATTACTAATCCCATAAGCCATTACAAGCATCCAAGGAATGCTCATTTCATATGCTTAGAACTTCAGCCCGAATGCTTTAGCTGTTTATTAGCTCAAGATATTAGAAAAACAATGCTGAGAAAGTTCTAACATTTCCTCCCACAGAACTCTGTGGATAAAGAAAAAGAGGAGACGTGTGAGAGAAAGAGCATGAGAATATGTACATACATGGATAAATTCCTCACTGGAAAGGGAAAAAAAATGTTTTGTCAGGTACTACTTGCTGGGATCACATTACAATGATATTTTGCAAATTCCACTGACTGTCAGTTTGTTTCTGGGCTAAATTAAAGATGTCACAAGAGGATTCCACAGGGAGCCATTTCTTCCATATTACTTCAACACACCCCTCCCTGCTGAAAAAAAAAACTGAACAGTGAACAGGAGAAGAGGCATTGCTCTGGATGTCACAGCTTGAGTACCTATCATATAGGTCTGTTTACGCTGTGGTGCCTAAACTATAGAACTTTCGGTACAGAGAAGCCTACCAGGTACCTTTATTAAGGCATTTTGGAATTTAGTAAAGACAGATTTGTCACACAGTAATACAGGTTCATATAACAGTATCACATTTGCTCTATTTTCGAAAAGAGAATTAACCTACCTGACCTCACTCAGCTACTGATTATTGTTACTGCTTTTATAGGTCACAGGTTTACAATATTAAAAACAGCAATTCCAGACAAATCAATGCAGGAATTTTCAACAATGTTTTGAGAAGAAGGGTGCATTCTACCACATTTGTAAAGGAGACGTTAATAAACCCAATGGATTTAACAGATTTGGATTACTGCCTTTATGCAATCCAAGTTTACACCAGCCAGCAGCTCAAGGAATAGAAATAAACGTACACATTTTAGAACCCTCAAACAATGTAATCCTAATAACACTCTTCTGGAAGTACACCTCACTAAGCAGACATGAGTAGAATTCTTTGTAGACCTGCTTAGGACAGCACTGTAAAGATAACAGAAAGAATGCCAGAAGCTAGGTCTAACAAAACTTTGCCTAAAGAATCTGCATTTGTTTTTATATCCCTAAATTTTAAACTCTGAATCTTTTAAGCTGTAATCAAACATCGCCTTTTAAAGATAACATGATGCTGACGATTTGCAGACATACCTGATTCTATGGAATACACAATTTCTGCATTTTTCCCTTTGTCCTTGTCCAGTGCTGTAACTTGGAGCACCACTGACCCAACAGCCGCAGACTCGTACACTCGCCCTTCATAGGATGAACTGGTGAACCACGGTGCATGATCATTTGTGTCACTCACATTAATGATGATTCGAGCAAAGTTGCGCTTGATGGGAACATCTTGATCTCGAACCTAAAACAATATCCAGCCTATTATTTCACTCATTTTTAAGTTTATTACAATCAGTAAGAACTAATTATCACTGATGGTGTAATTCAACACACTGAAAGCAAGCCATGTTTGTGGATTGCGCAGTCCTACAAAGACAACACATATCATCTTTGCGTATGGATATTATCTGCCTATTTATAAAATGGGTGTGTGAAGCCAAAATTAGAGAAAGGGCAGGGCTAGAGAGGATCCAGGCAGTCAGTAGACACTTCCAAGGATGTAGGAAAATATTACTTTGCTCTTTTTTCTTCTTCAAAAGAAGAAGAAGAATAAGAGATTGGATTTATACCCTGCCCTTCACTATCCAAAGAAGTCTCAGAGCAGCTTACAATCTCCTTTCCCTTCCCCTCCCTACAACAGACACTCTGTTAAG
>NW_015171545.1:117316-186325 GCF_001447785.1 Gekko japonicus
GAACTTGTAACTGACTCAAGGTCACGCCAGCAGCTGCATGTGGAGGAGTGGGGAATCAAACCCGGTTCTCCCAGATTAGAGTCCGCGCTCCTAACTGCTACACCAAACCAAAAGAGACCTTGAGTCCACCCCCAAAGTGGTGTGTAAGGAGGGGCTTTGCATGCCTGTTCTCCCCATGCTGGCAGAAAATGTTGGCAGGAAAAAGTAGCATGCAATGCAACATCAGCTGTTAGACTGGAATCAGGCAGATGGGAAACAAGTGGTGTGCCACTTGCACCCTTTGAGTCTAGCCTACAGGTGGTGGTAGAGATTTGCAGACTGTGTGCTCTTCACATTCAAATCCTCCAAGTCCAATTCAATCCCCACAAAAGGCTGTTTTAGAGTGTGAAAAGTTTTGGGGGAGGGAGTGGAAGCTCATGAAGCTCATTTTGTGCACCAAAATTTTCCTTGCGAGAAACCTTTAAATTGGGAAAATTACCTCTTTGCATCTGAAAAAACCCCACAAACTAGCACTCGAGGGCATCCAATGAAACTGATGGGCAGTAGTCTCAGGGCGGACAAAAGGAAATACTACTTTACACAGAGAGAGATTAAAATGTGGAATTCACTGCCAGAGGAGGTAGTGATGGCCCCAGGAATAAACAGCTTTAAAAGGGGATTAGATAGATTAATGAGGACAGGTCTATCATTGACTACTAATCCTCTGAATCCCAGAGCTGAGAGGCAACATCAGGAGAAGGCCTTGGCCTCTATGCCCTGTTGTTGGCTGCCCAGAGGAACTGGCTGGCCACTGTGTGAGATGATGGACTAGATGGACCATTGGTCTGATCCAGCAGGGCTGTTCTTATGTTCTTATGGATCTACATACAAATGCACATATTCCAGTGTGGTTAACCTACAATGTATTGTTTTAATAAGTAACCAAAATGCAATGTAGTAGCAACAGGTAGCCTCCAATCCTGGATAAGGTAAAGGTAAAGGTTCCCTTGAGCAAAAGGTGGCCTCCAATCCTGAGTAAGGTAAAGGTTCCCTTGCTCGAAAGCCAGTTGAATCCGACTCTAGGGTTGCAGTGCTCATTTCCGTTTCAAAGCCGAAGAGCCAGCGCTGTCCGAAGACGTTTCCGTGGTCATGTGGCCGGCATGACTAAACACCAAGACTAAACACGGAACACTGTTACCTTCCCACTGAAGTGGTACCTATTTATCTACTTGCAATTTCTTGCTTTTGAACTGCTAGGTTGGCAGGAGCTGGAACTAGAGACGGGAGCTCACTCTGTCATGCGGCACCCGGGTCTCGAACTCCTGAACTACCGACCTTCCACAGCCTGCAGTTCAGCGTTTTAACCACTTGAGCCACCAATCCTGGATACAGAGATCCAATTCGACTCTAGACGTGACACTGATGCAAAAGAGTCTTTCAACATGCGGATTTCCTTAGCAGAAACAGGAGAGGAACAATGGGTGGGGTAGCAAAGAAGGTTAAAAAGGAGGCTAAAATACCTCATCCTTGTGATGCTCCCCTCTTCCTCTGCTTCAGCAGTGGGATTTTAGTTATTTTAAATATTCTTGTCCTACGTTTCACAATATTCAAAATGTAATGAACCAATGGTGGGACCAAAATACGTAAACTTCAACAGTCTTTCATAGGCTTTCACTTATTATAATAGCTGGATATAATATGTGTGCATGTGTTTATATAGCATTTATTGTGCAAGTGTTTTACACACCTCCTCTGCAAGCCTTACCAGCACTATTACCCCACTACTGCACTTGAACGTCTGAAACTGAGAGATGGGGGCTTGTCTAAGCGTTCATGGCAGAAGTGAGATCTGAACTAGGCATTTTCCATTCACAGCTCGGGCAGCTATTACATTCTACCAGCTCTCCAAGGCCTTTTCTTTGGTCACGCAAAAAGGAATATTTCTGAAGAATAAGCAACATGCATCTTTACCATTACTGTGAGAACGTGCTGATGGATGACCTCGTGATCCAAATGTTCAGAAGTATAAAGGGAGCCAGTTGCAGGATCCAGACGGAATTTCTTAAGGCTGATAGGATCAGTACTGCTCTGCATAGTATAAATTAGCTTATTCTTCTCATCTCTGTCTGAAGCACCGATCTGCAAAATTTCCGTCTCAGGCATTGTGTCCTCTGGTATAATGACTTGGTACTCCCATGTAGAAAACTCAGGCCTGTGATCATTTGTATCTATAACCCTAATGTACACCTGCATTGACAAAGAGATAAAAAGGTGACAGTGATAAGATAATGAAGAAAATGCAAAATCAATCAGAAAGCAACGGAGAATGGAATACAGCAATTTTTCCTCTCACTAAACAAACAAAAAAACCCATACAGTATGATAGCAACATCCAGATCAAGACAAACAATCCAGGCTTCCGGTCTGGCTCCCGCGAAAGGCAGACGCATCCTTGGGTCGCTCCCGAGGGGCGTCTCGCCCGCCCGCGGTGGAGGAGGGAATCCGCGCGAGCGGAGACCCGAACGAGCCCCTCAGGATGTGAGGAGCTCGGATCCGGGGCGCTTTAGGGCGCTCGAGGGGGGAGTCTCGCTCTCAGCCGAGAGGTTGGAGACGAGGCGCCCGCCATGCCCTGCCCCTTTGGACCTTGCTGCGTGAGCGATCCCGTTTTACGGGGTTTAGCGGAGCCACCAGACGTCACCGAGTGATAAAGCGATCATCCGAAAAAGTTGAAAAAGAAAAGATCGGCCTAACTGTGAGTTGTCAAAATGCAAAGAAAAAGATCTAAAACCGCTTCCCCCCCACCCAGCGAAAAAGGCGAGGAGGTTAACCCTCTAACTGCATAAGCGAAAAAGAAAAGGAGGGGGGGAATGGACTGAGCGAACAGTGATGTTTTCCCTTGATGTATTTGAAATAAAGCGAGAGAAAGTTTTGTCTCTCTGGAGCACAATTTAAGAACTTTCTAAAAGTAAACAAGGGGAACGCGGGGGAACACAGTTCCCCCGGGTGAGGTGCAGGGGGCGGGGAACATGACGAAGCCCCGCCCCCTCCTTCCGGCCGCCCCGCTTCCAGCCCTCATTCAGCCAGGAGGAGGCAGGAGAAGAGGGAGGGTAAGTTGCTTCCTCCCCGCCTCTCCCCACCCCTGCCTGCCTGGGGCCAGGGAGGGCCTTGGCAGGGCTTCCTCGCACTCCTGCTGGCCTTGCAGGTCCACCGACGGGCCCCTGATGTCAGGGGGTGTGGCATATGCTAATGAGTTATGCTAATGAGTTCCCCTAGCTCTTTTTCTACGAAATGACCCCTGATGATAGCAACATCCAGATCAAGACAAACAATCCAGAAACCACCTTCCAAATAAAGAGGTGTTTACAGAAATATTGACTGGGGTAAACAGAAACACTATACGCATTCCCCAAAAGCTAGGCACACCTAGCAAGCTTCTTTACCATGCCCCTCTGAGCCTGCAGACCTCCCTTCCAAACCATGCATAGCCTTTGCAATTTGCAGTTTCAAAAGAGAAACCCTTCGGCAGGGCTGGATGGATGCTGTTAAAGAAGCACAAGCCCAAAACTTCCCTGTGCATGCTCAATAAGTTGATGGGTTCTCTGAATCCAGGCTGCTGTGCACACGAATTCTTCAGTACAACTTCAACTTCATGGCACATAATTTTTAAAAAAACGATCCTAAAGTTACAACGATCCCCCCCCCAACTTTAAGTGCGTCACTGAAAATAATAAAAAGCTAGTTAAAATAAAACCGAAGAGCAAAACTTGTGTCTACTATTAGACCACATTTTTGCTGCACTCTGGGTCAACAAAGATCACTTTGGAAAGTATGGTCTTTGAGTTTAAATGAAAAAATAAATGGACTCCCAAAGTGTGGGCTGGGAACCTTGGTGGGGGGTACAGAGTAATCACTAATCCAGTTCACTGATCCGTCCAGCTTTGGCAGGTTTCGACCTTCCCTACCTGTGCCCTCCCCCTGGGTTTGCCTCCATGGTGGCCTTGCCCCCCCTTGCGTATCTAGCTGCTAAGTGGGCTTAGTCCACCAGCTGGCTTGCTCAGAGCTCCTATCCAGGCAGGCAGCATCAGGCCATTCTCAGCCCCGTCATGGTTGCTTGCCTACTTGTGAAGAGAACTGCTCCTTGTGGGAGGCTTGGGAGGGGCATATTGGCTCCCATCGCCCACCCCCTCTCATCTCAGGTAAGAGCTGGACATGCCTGTGCCTTGAAACAGAGGCATGGGTTTCAGCTCTTTAAGAAGCCACTAATGGGCCTGTGGGCCTGTCAGGTGGCTTCCTTGGCCCCTCCCACATCTCTGGCAGCCCAAGAAGGCCCAGGCTGCATCAGGCTGCTGTCAGAGGACAGGAGTTTCACTCGGCTGCAGCGTCTCCCTCTTGACTAGCCTAGTAAAGTGTGGGGGAGGAGGGATCACCCCCCAAGACAGCTCACACATCTGAAGTGAGCACTGACTCGAAAAAGCTTATGCTGGAATACATTCTGTTATACATTAAATGTGCCACTGGCCTCCTCATTTATTTTGCCTCCTAGATTAATAACCACTGCATTATCAGCTGTGCAAAAGACTCGCAGCTCAACACATGTGGCCAGAGATCTGACACCTTATTCTGGAGATGAGGTTCCCCTTCCCTCCAACCCAATTGCTATTGCTAAGGTAATGGGAGGCGGGGGACAGAACATCCAGGCATCCCTCAATCATGGGTATGGCACAATTGAGAATGCTATCCACACGTAGCATCTCATATTGCACCTTCAATCAATATCTGTGTGAGATTCTGAGACCTGCAAGCTCCTTAAGGAACCAACTTACCACTGAAAAGCAGGGTTACAATAAAAATAAATAAGCATCCACCGATTGCTCTGTCAAGGACTGAAAGCTCATTGTTCATCCAAGTGAATTCACAGGAGTACAGACTAACTGTTACGTTGGAAACGGGGTCATTCTAGGCAACTACACTAGCAATGCTGAACTTTACTAAACACATGAAACTTTCTTATACTGTGTGAAGTTATTGGCCTGTACTGTCCACCCTTCAACCAGAGTTCCAGTCTCTGAAAGCTGCAACACAGCACCAACCATCTCATTAAATGACTCTGTACAGTAAATAAGCAAATATACCTGTATACTGAGTAACATGTCCTACACATAGATGTATTTATATTTTTCCAATGTATCTATATGTTGTGGTGGTTAACAAAATACAAGTCCATTTAAAAGTATTAATAAATCCATAATAGGTTTTTGTCATTATGTATTTTCTCAACCGACAGGTATTAACAGTACAACTACTATCACGTGGAGGGTCCATGCAATTTTCGACGAGTGAAAGGTGTTCTCATACTCAAAAAGGTTGGGAACTACTGATTTAAGGTACGAGAGAGAGAGAGAGAGAGAGAGAGAGAGAGAGAGAGAGAGAGAGAGAGCGCTTCCTTTAGAAAAACAAAGTCAAACCAAGCAGTCGTGGAATGTTCTGAACAGATCATAACTACATCAGAATGTACCAAAGCAGAAAGGGAAGACGTCATTTACGAGGCTGTTGTAATAAGAAATGCAACCAGATCCAGCCAAGGAAGAAGACGATGCACTTTAAATACACTGGCACAGCCAGAACACTCTGATCTATTAACGAGGAACAAAAGGAACACGCAAGCATGGCAATGACAATGCTGAGAGACTGTATCACATTTTGCTTGTTTTTCACCACGCCGTACGTAAAGATATACGGATCCCAATTCTGTTACTGGCATGTAACTCGCAGTGAGGATTTTTTAAATATTAAAAACAAACACTGTAACTGAGCAGAACAATGGCAGCCTATGCATGCTGTGCATTAATTAACAGTCTGTGAAACAGGTTCTGCTGGAGGAAAAGTTCTGCTGGTGCTATCACTGTGGACCCCAGTTTTAAGCCCAGCACTGTTCCTGGGATCTCCTCCCGGGAACAGAACTGGGATGGAGGAAGCAGTCAAGGTCCATACTATAATTTGACTCCTGACGGTAAACTCTTTCTTGGAACAACCCAGTCATCCAAATACAGGAGGAAAAGCACTTTCCCTTACCTGTGGTACAATAACCACTTTGAACCACTTCAAAGTCCTTGCAGGTGTAAGGGGCCCCAAATGCCATGTTCTGTATTAACAAGGGCTGACTCCGTTGCATAATACATTGTTATGAATAAGGACGAGTGACAAGTAAAGAAGCACCTTTCATGTGTTACTTGAGGTGGAAAAAATACCATATTTCAGATCTCCATCCGTAACATGAATTTGTGTATTGATGAAGTCCCTCAAGAACAGTTATCATTTTTATGAAAAAAAACAAACAAACCCCATTTAGCATTTGTTCTCTGGGGACCGAGAGACAGCCAATTCGATGGCACTGACTTCAACATGATTGTGATAGCTTAGCCATGCTCAGTAGGGGGAAAAGTAGTTTGAGTCTCTTCAAAGGATGCATGGTTCCTTATCCTCCGAATATCTGCCAAACATGATGCTTGGCTATGGACAACCTTTGTGAGTGCTGAATTGCTACAAGATGGTTCTCTGAAGCCAAGTGTGGAGGTGATATGTTCATTCCTGGCCTGAAAAGCTATCTTATACATACTGGGGGTAAGGTCTTTTCAGTCATAGTACTGTGTGCGTACACAAGAAAAACTATACTGTACAACTATACTGTACTTTAAGATCCTGAGGTTAAAAATAAAATTGTATTCTGCTGTCAAGAAAGGTCTTTGTGGAAACTGAGAACTGTGAAACACAGTAAATGAACACAGCCCAAGTGTAATTCCTCCCAACTGATTTTTAAGGACAATGTGTGCATTAACTTTGCACAATATAAGATTCAGTATTAGGAGAATCAACACATGGATGGCGACAATTAGACTTAAAATGCCTATTATTCATACTTACTGAAAAGTTGATAACCACAGCAATAACTACTCAGTAGATGGGACTGTAAAAATATTATTCCATAAACATAACTGAATCGTTCAAGCATTTATTTTCATTTCCTATGAAGTACAATCTTCATTTAAGGTTGTTACAAAAAAGGATCAACATTTGGAATGACTTGATTTCCCTCATACCCATCGCTTTTCTTCCTCAGTCATCTTTAACATTGTCAGGGTTATTACTGAAAACTCTGAATTCATTTATTCTCATTTAGCATCCCATCCAGCATTTGGCTGCATATAAAACCTTAACAATAATCTTGCTTACTGCTTCACTATTTTTTTTCGAAGTTATTTCAATAATTCCACTAAAGCATCAAATGTTCTACAGATGTTCATGGCCTGCAGCCAACTGCAGCCTTCTCATTTAGCAGACACAATCAAAAGGGTTTTTTTCCCTTCCCACAATGAGGCCATATATTTGGCTTACTATTTTTACACAGATAACAATTTGATAACAACGTGACTTTTCGCTAGTGAAATTAATATAACATAAGGGAAAATGGCTGTTAATCAAAGGCTTGTTAAACTTTTATTGTGTTTCAACTGCTTAGCCAAGTGTTTTGTGACATGACTAATCTCAGTCAGCTTGCTACACTTAAATATATTTTAGGACATGCTCTGTGAAAGAATTTGTAAATCAGTGGTGTTTATCATAGTTATCCAACAAATATAAGGTTTTACAGACATTCAGCAAAACTCTGACAAGACCAAAAAACCCTTGCTTTAATTGCTCTTATTTAAGCAAAGTATGGCTCAATTTGCCATTTAATTCATGCCATGTATCTTCATGCCACGGAAACTTTGAGGGAGGGGGAACAGCCTGAGGAAGAAATCTCTAAATTAAAGACCAAACTGGAACTTTTTTCATCAGTGCCATCCAGACTGTGGAATTCCCTTGCTCATGAAGTTTGTCAGCCCCCTTTGTTCTTTAACTTCAGTATTTCTTCTTCTTCACTTGACATTGTTTCAGTTTGTACAACAGACTGTTGATTTCTATTACAGACTTATCAAACACTATTATTGTAATGTTTTATTTTACTGTTTATTTGAATTTTAGGTTGCTTGCCGCTCTTTTATACTATTGATTTTAGTTATGTTTATGAATTTTTCAAGTGTTCTGCTATGTGTCTATTTTTTGATTATGTAAGCTACCTTGGCTATTATTTATAATAGAAAGGTGGGATCTAAATTCTCTAAAACCAAAAAAAGTACATCTTGGTCATGTGTCAGAAGCTCTGTTGCTTCTACAAATGAATGCAGTTTAATTGGTGCAGCACAGAAAAGTGAAACTCTAGCAACATACCACATCAATCCCTTCAAGATGGAAATAGGAGAAGCTCAATAAAAAGGTCTTTTGCTTTCTTGCAAATCCTACTACGGCAATCTTTGACTCCTCCATTAAGAGACAGGAGGAAACAGAAGGCATAGAAAACAACTGAAAAATGATACGTGGATTTTGAAAGGGAAAATACAAACACTGACAAATTCATGCTGAAAAGTATTAAAAATACATCTCATTTTTTTAAAAAATGCTGACTGTTCCAACTCTCCATACTGGAAGCAAAACTATTATTTACCACTTGCTAAGGGATACACGATGCACTTCCCAAAGATATTTGGGGAAACAACTAATCTGTTCTAATGTAGTTCCTTTCGGTAAGAAGCCAAATCTGCCCACAATTTCTATTTCCAAGATTCATGATTCATATTACAGCAGTTTGGAGTAGTGGTTAGAGTGTTAGGCTAAGATCTGGGAGACCAAGGTCTGAGTTCCCACTCTGCCACTAAAGCTTGCTTGGTGACCTTGGGCCAGCCACACACACTCAACTTAACCTACCTCAAAGGGCTGTTGTGAGGATAAAATGGAGAAGAGAACAATGTAAGCTGTTTTGGGTCTCCACTGGGCAAAAAGATGTGGCAACAAATGAAGTTAAAAAGTAATAAATTTAAAACTAGGTGATAAAGGCACTGAAACTAGACTAGCAATTTTATGAAGCGGAAGCACACAGCACTTTTACAGCTCTATTAAGCAAAGGCCATCTCTGAGAAAAAGGTGTTGAGACATCTTTTATTGGATCATGAACTATTTTCACTGAAAGAGAGCACAGATTTTGAAGAACTCCTTAACTGACTGCAATGGTTCAACTTTGTTCCATCACTTTAGGATGTGTATCCAACATCAGGCACTCAAGGAGAAAGCTGCACCATTTTTCTGTGCATGAGCGATCTAGCTTGGATATTACAATATTATTCACCATTTTTATGTATTTCCACAAACTTATTTACTGAACTTGTTAAAATGATAAATGGCTTGGAGCATTGCTGTGGGTGAAAGCATTTCTGTCAGCACATGATGAACTTCTCAGATGTTGTTCCTGGGGGGTTCCCTATTCCCTAGGGACAATATTTCGAGGCAGGGGCCATTTTAACTTGCAGAACGAGACATAACTCCTGCCCATTGAAACATATTAAACTTCTCCACCAGACACCAGCTCTACCTTTGATGGTAGAATGGCTGTTGCTTAGACATCCATCATTTGTAACCCATTATTTTAACTCTCCTTAAACACATTGGTGCAAAGGCTGTACACAAATATAGTATAATTAATTAAGTGGGCTGTATCTAATGCATTGCTTCTGTGTGAATCTGAGCGCTGTTCTGCTTGTGCAAGGTGGAGGATGCAATTTCCTTCTGAGGGTGCAATTTCTCCGTCTTGATGCAGTCTGTCTGTGACGGATTCCATGCCATTCTTAAGTTCTCCTGCCCCCAAGGGCAGCTTTCTGGGGAGCATATGGAGCTATAGTAAGATGAAGGAGGCTGCAAAGATTCATTTCAAAAGTGGAACTCTGCATTTTTGTTAACAGCTTTGTCAATCCAAGCCATTGTGCAGAGTGGCTTATCAAATGGACTACCACTATTGCCATATAACAGCACATGTCCACATAATGAACAATACCATATGTTACAGCCACTGCATTGACTAATTCATGTGGAGGATGCGCTAAGTTACTTCCATGTGGGAGATACAATGTGTGGACCTGCGGTCACCAAGTTTTCCTTTAATGAGAGCTACTTCTAAATAATTAATAATATCCTTTTTTCTGTCCTAGAAAGAGAACATGGTGTAGGAAGAGCACAAGAAATCAAGATTCTAGTTAAGCAGCAGAAGAGAAAAATCCTATTAAATGGGGAAAATTGAAAATTTTGAAAAAAGAAGAGGAGGAAGAAGAGAAGAAGAGATTGGATTTATACCCCGCCCTTCACTTGGAGTCTCAGAGTGGCTTACAAACTCTTATCCCCCACAACAGCCACCCTGTGAGGTAGGCAAGGCTGAGAGAGGTCTTTCCAGAACTCTCCTTGAGAAAACAGCTCTGACAGAACTATGGGTTGCCCAAGGTCATCCAGCAGCTGCAAGTGGAGGAGTGGGGAATCAAACCTGGTTCTCTCAGATTAGAGTCCACACACTGAAACACTACACAAACTTGCTAGAGTAGATATTTTAATGAGTTTTCTCAGGGATGCACAAGCTATTCTGTAGCTGGTGAACTAGCTCACAAGCTACCTCTTGGAGGCCCTAAAGACTAGGTCCTTATCAAGTAAAAGACAAGGTTAGTTGTATTTTATCACTTGGGAATCAAACACTGAACTGACCTGTGGTAATAAAAGTACTATGCGCTTACTCCAGGGTTAGTCCTAGATGAGTTATGAAAAACGCTGATTTACATGAAAGCTAATATCACCAACACTATGCACTCAAAGTGGTAGATAATAAATTCAACCTAAAAATATGTCATGGGAATGTAGGCAAATATTGCTACAAATATCATACTGGAATGGTCACCAGAGAATCTGGACTGGGTAAACTACTGGGGACCAAATCAGTGTAATGATGTAATATCATTAATTTCATGTAATATCACATTACTGGGTTACTCATCCACATGCAGAAGGTATCTTCTACTCACAGGACTGTTTTATAATCATGCTAGAAAGTTGTGCAAGAATGGTGAAACTAAAACAAGATGTGTTCAGCTTTATCTTGCTTGTGCAACATCTGGTACAACCAGAAGCCTGGGAACTGATACAGCACCTAATTATTATGCCAAACTGTTGTGCAAGTCTTGCCAAGTGTTTGTGGAACAACACTAGAGCTATTTTCCTTCTGCTTACAATTCCTTGGATACAATCCACTATTTTCAAGAACAACAAATATTGCATCCTTTAAACTTGATACAGTTTCACACTATTAAAATGTTCAATACCCTGACCATAAAGCTGATTTCAAGCTGTTGATCCTCTCCACTTTTGGCTGGGTTTGGGGGGCTTCTTAATTATTAATCCTTTTCTTTCTAGGTGAATAGTCATTTGCGAGGCTTGGTCTCTGTTTCTCATTTACTCTTCTAATTCTAGAATCTGATATGACTTTAAAGATGTTGATTCAGAGCGAAGTGATCTACTTACATGCACCCTCCCCCCTTTAGCTATCCAACATTAAGGCTATTGTACTCTGTTTGTACAGGAAACCACTTCCTTTTCACATAAAGATCCTCTAATTTATACACAATGTAATTCTGCCCAAGGGAGAAAAGGGGGACAGCTAGAAATCCTTTCAATAAACATGTCATTAGAAATTCCATTACCTGCGTGCCAATAGTTCTGGTTCCATCTGTTGCTTCTACTGTCAGGTTGTAATTTGATTTCTGTTCTGCATCAAGAGGTCTAGCAACAATGATGGTTCCAGTGCCCTTGTCCACATCAAAGCGACTGTCATAGTTGCCACCTGGTCCAAGAAATTGCATGAGACAGAAGTTAATAAAATGCTGTTTTGCTGTATAATTTCATGAAGATACCTATTGCTATGAGTCTTAATACAAGTTTAAAACTAAATCAGCTCTGAAATATCTTTGTGTCGTATTAGTCATCTACAGCAGACCACCAGCAGGAGCAGACAGCTCATCCGATTGTATCAATCATAGGTGCTATTCACGCCCCCCATTTTTTTGAACAACTTGATCTCTTTTAAAAGGTGGAATGTGTGGCTGCCTTATGGACAAAGTCCACAAATATGGACTCAGTTTGCCCCCAAATTATTTTGGTAGCCCATCTGCCTCTATGCCATTTTGGGAATCTTACTTCCAAAGGTGCATAGCTCTTCTCAAGCCTTTTCTAAATTACAAGTTTAAGCAGAAGACATTCATTTGAAACTGGGTAACATCATTTGCCATGCTATATTTATAATGGTATCCTGCTTTAAAAAACGGACCTGTGCAGCCATGGGACACATGTTAAAATATTACCATGAGTGCAGACCACAGAGCACTGCTGCTAATGAAATGCCATTGAATATATGTGGCTTACTCAAGAGCAGTGCTCTGTGGATTGTGAGCCAACAGACTGGCATGAGGTAAGACCCTGAGGGGAACGCTTTAGGAGGGGAAAACTAAATTGAGTGCACAAAAAGAGCTCAACATCGTGGAAGGCATAACCATTTTTCCCCCTTCAGTAAATTTATTTTACCCTTTTACAAAACTTTTAGGTGTCCACTGAAACATAGCTCTGAAATATAGTTCAGCAACGCTCAAAAACCAAAACATTGAATGGATCATCATCATAATATTCGTAACACTCTGAGCAGATTGCCTCAAAAGGTACAATAGCTATTAAAGCCAAATGTTGTTAACTGTGATAAATACTACCCATTAATTTCTATTGGTTTTGACTTTTAGACATACTAAATTAGGACAAATTAGTTTCCACTGTTGTCAACCCAATCCTTGTGATGGCAAAATAATCTGTCCTAATTAGGAAGACGTTTCTTCTATCCTTTTGCCCATCCTTAAAGCACAAATTCATTTATTAAAAGAATTAAGAATTAATTTGTAATTAAAAATGGCAATTATACGTGGTCTTGAGTAATATGTCTATCCCAATAAAACTGTATACAGCTCACAGTTAGGCCTGCTAACCTCCAGGTGCAGCCTGGAGATGTCCCAGGAACACAACTGTCTCCAGATTACAAGGATCCATCCCCAAGAAGAAAATGGCTACTTTGTAGAGTGGACTCTACAGCATTGTCCCCTGCTGAGGTCCCTCCCCCTCCACAAGCCCCACCATCCCTGGGCTCCACCCCCAAAGCTTCAGGAATTTCCCTCTCTGGAGCTGGCAACCACTCCCCCAGTTCTCATCATATATAAATAATAGAAATAAGCTTCACTTATTTAAATGGCAGCTAAGTTCAAGCAAATGTATTTCAGGATTGTCATTTCATTCTAACAAATCAGAAAATGGAAATATTTTTGAGAGTGCTTCTGCCTTTCAGGCAAAGCAACCAGATGGATGGGCTCAATGTTGCCTCAGGACAGGTTATTCGATGCCGCCGAATTTCTTGCATTAGGTTGGGCGAATCATCTCCCAATGGCTCAAGGTGGCTTACAATACAGAATTAAAACATCACACAACAGTGAAATTACAAATTTCCCCCTCCTACACACATGCACACCTAATAAGACCTAATAAGCCCTAATAAAATCTAATAAATGAAACAAAATGTCTGAAACCTACACTCTATTAAAAGCCTTGATGAATAAAGCAGCCAAGTTTCCAAGGCTGGTGCTACCCTCTCACCCTCAAACAACCTGTTCCATAAAGTGGGAAAGGTGTGGAAGGGGCATCAGGGAACAGATAGCAGCTACCTCAGAGGTAGGTTTCCTTTGTCCTTGTCCTGCTGACTCTGGTTTCTGAGTCAATTAAGCATCACGACCCTAGGGTCCTTTACTGTCCCCATATGGTTTGGCCAAATCAGCATGCCTGACTCTTGGTAACACATCCATCTAACAGTGCCCTAGAATTCGTACAAAGATACACCCCAACATTAGCTCTTAAGGTTAGTCTACAGAAGCAGTATTTAGCCCATCAGTCTAGGTGCACTGAAAGTACAGAATGAACCATTTGGGGCTAAACCCAAACCATCATTTTGTATTGCTCTTTGACTGAAATGTGGCACGAAGCAACAGTTAACAAAAAACCCAAGAACAAGAAAAGAAGGAAGGAAGGAAGAAAACCCTGCCAGAAAAGAAAATATACATGTATTTTTCTAGTGTTATTAGAGTATTCTTAAATGGTTATGTTTTCACTTTAGATCTCATAATCTGGCAATAAATTATGTGATCTCAGCAGATACCTTCTGCTGTACAGTTCAGGTCACAAGCCATCTGAAAGATGTAAAAAACTTCACTAGCAAGCTTGTCTCCTGGCACAGCCAAAAAGAAAGAAAGCATGGAAAGCAAGCACAGAAGAAAGAAAAAAAGATGTCAATCAAATTAGTTCATGCCATTAGTAAACAGTAAAAATGCACAATAAAGGGTTTTGTTTTTGTTTTTACAACAGAGCCTGAAATATCCTGATTAACAATTGAAATGGGAAAACATTAACTAACTGGCTGCAGTTTCTGTCCTAGAATCATTCTCTCTTCCATTGTACTACTTATTGTGTCTTGTGCCAATGTCTAGATTTAGACAGAATTCACAATTCTTGGGGCTGCAATCCTAAACAATCTAATTCTAAGACCCAGTCTTAGCACAGTGGGCATATCTACTGGTTTCATGCAGTCCATAGGCTGTTCTCAAACTTGGGTCCCTAAGAGGTCTAGACTCACTGGAATCACCACAGACCTAACTCGGACATTTCTATCCTTTCTTCAGAGGAGTTCAGAGTGGCATACATGGTACTCCCTTACCCATTTCATCCTCACACCCCCTCCCCAGTGAGATAGGTTACACTGAGAGGGTGTGACTGGTGTGAGTT
The DNA here is from genome assembly GCF_001447785.1 of Gekko japonicus. Lineage (NCBI taxonomy): Eukaryota > Metazoa > Chordata > Lepidosauria > Squamata > Gekkonidae > Gekko > Gekko japonicus. The sequence continues at coordinate 132,065 of NW_015171545.1, forward strand.
CACCCAGCAAGCTTTGTGGCTGACCATGGTTCTGAAACTGTACCTCCCCAGTCCTACTCTGACACCCTAACCATTACACCTCGCTGGGTCTATGACCCTAGATGCTGGTTCTGGCACATCCACAACGTGACCAGGTAAGGTGGCTTAAGCACATTATGGACCATCTACCACAGTTCACAGTTTTGCCTGGATAAGATAAGAAGCATGGACGGCTTCAAAAGGGAATTAGATAAGCATATGGAGCAGAGGTCCATCAGTGGCTATTAGCCACAAGGTATAGATAGGGACTCTGGGGCAAGTGATGCTCTGTCATCTTGGTGCTTGGGGGGGTCAACAGTGGGAGGGCTTCTAGTGTACTGGCCCCACTGGTGGACCTCCTGATGGCACTGGTATTTCTGGCCACTGTGTGATACAGAGTGTTGGGCTGGATGGGCCTTTGGCCTGATCCAACATTGGCGTCTCTTATGTTCTTTTGTACCCCATTAGTGTTCCCTATGTTATCAAACCAATGTCATATATTAAATTATAACAATGACCAAAAAATCATCAAAATGTTATTTTCATATCTCTCTCTCTCTCTCTCTCACACACACACACATACACAAACACACACAGAGTGTTTAAAATTAAACACCTCCTACTAGTTGATTTCATTTGATTTAGAAAGAAAGCCTTGGTTGGATTTATGTCTCCCATTGTTCTATACTGGGACTATGAACAATTTTTAGAAAGTCCCCATTATTTGGAAGCAGTACTAGAATGCTTAAAACAATCCAGAAAAATCACCAAATAATTTACGATAAGCAAACCTTGAAACTTTCTTACCTGTAATATCAAACCAAAGTGGAGTGCCAAGTGGCTCAACAGCTATTACACCAATCATGTGAGCTACTGGATCACTTTCCATGACAGTAAAAGAAAAGAATGATTCCTCAAAAGTAATTGGTTCAGGAGCTGGAGTGGGCTTTGGGATCCATTCTATATGAAGCCGAGTTGTTGACGATTTTTGCGGACGACCATTATCCACAGCTTTGATCTATGACCCATCAAAAGAATTTTAGTTATTTTAACTACATAAGTGAAAACAGAGGAGAAACACTCTCTCATGCACACACACTGAAATCAACACTGAGAACATACACAGTCACATCAGAGGACTGGGTTGCACTTGACAGAGGCCAAAACCATGGAACAATTCTTTGAGCCCAAGAAAGCTTTACAGTGCCATCATAAAGACAGAACACCCTTCTAAGCACACTAGCTTCAATGGACTGAAAGGTAAAGGTTCCCTTGCTCGAAAGCCAGTAGAGTCCGACTCCAGGGTTGCAGTGCTCATCTCCGTTTCAAAGCCGAAGAGCCAGCGCTGTCTGAAGACTTCTCCGTGGTCATGTGGCCGGCATGACTAAACACCAAGGCGCATGGAATGCTGTTACCTTCCCACCGAAGTGGTACCTATTTATCTACTTGCAATTTCTTGCTTTCGAACTGCTAGGTTGGCAGGAGCTGGAACTAGAGACGGGAGCTCACTCCGTCATGCGGCACACTCGGGTCGCGAGCTGCTGAACTACTGACCTTCGACAGCCTGCAGTTCACCATCTTAACCACTTGAGAGTACAATTCTGTTTAGGATTGCATAGGTAGACTTCAGTGGTGTTCAGGGTTGCTTGGCAAACTACTTTTTGACAGGTTCAAATAAAGAAAGCAAAAATGTCACTGATATGCAGCTAAGCAGTTCTATGGATTCTGGCCTAAGATTGAGTCACTTTTACTGCCTGATGAACAGCCGCTGCAAAGCCCATACAAGTAACTTGTGGAAAGATATGAAACTTGACACTTTCTACATTTATAATTTGTATCAATAGAGTGTATTCACTCTTTTTTTTGGAAAGTGTAATTCATAATCAACTTGATTCATCTTGTTTTTGAAACTTCCCAGCCTTCGGAATATGAAATTATGAGAAAATAAACTTTGATGATAGCAATGGCATGTGACAAATGCAAAATTTAAATCGACTTACTGTAAGAATGTCATATTCTCCAGCACCAGAGTACTTCTTAGATGAGACAATTCCAGTTTTCGGTTCAATAAAAAATTTGCCATGCTCATCGCCTTCTTCAATGCTGTAAGATATTTCTGCATTGGGTCCTTCATCTTTATCTGCTGCCAAAACACGATAGACAGGTTCCCTTCTGGCAATCCTCTCCCTCTCCGGTCTTTCACGTTCGGGCAATCTGATCTGGTAGAACTTTTGCAAGAACTGAGGTTTATTATCATTTTCATCTAAGATCTTGACTATGACCCGGGCAAGGGTTGATTTTGCCGGGATACCATTGTCTGTAACTGTTACCTATGGAGGACAACAAACAATTTCACAAGAGTAAATAAGGTTACTCTTTGACGCACTCATTGCATTTACAAGAACTATTATAAACATTTTCATCTAATACTGCACCGTTTGTTTTTCAATCACAATGTTTAGTTGTCTTCAGATATATTTTCAACCACTGATCCTTGTATAACATACTGGCGTAACAGACACTGATTAAAGCTGTTTAATATTATAAAACTCCAATTAAATTTTGCAAAATGTTGGAGGGATTTAGTTTAAAGTAGGGTTACCAAGTACCTACCGCGATTTGGCGGGGGACACATGATCCCCGGCCGGAACATTCCTCCCTGTAACACACCCACACTGCACCATGCCATCGCCAGGAAGTGACGCTGGGCGACGCTCTGACAATGGGGCTGGAAACTCGATGGTACCATCGAGTTTCCAGCTCCATTGCCAGAGCGTCGCCCAGCGTCACTTCCTGGCGACGGCACGGTGCGGCGCATCTGTTTTTCACGTGGGAATGGTCCTAGGAAGAAGTATGTGCCCCCCGGCGAATCGTGGTAAGTACTTGGTAAGCCTGGTTTAAAGGTATTTATTGCTACTAGTAGTTTAACTCTTTCCTCTAAGTTTCCTACAACACTGTTTACGAAATGCGTTTTTGTTACTCCAGAGTAAAGTTCATCAAATGCATCCTTTCTAAGTTGAGAGGATCATAACTTAAAAGAAAGCAACACCTTTAAAACAATATTATATTTAAAATGTCATCATATTAAAAACAATTCAAAAATTATTTCCATCTTGAAATGTGTAAATATGCCACCAAAAAAAGAGGAACTCTGGCTGGGATCCCACAGAATGTTTCCACTGATAGCAGACCTCTGACCCTTCCGTCTGCAGCCCCAAACATCCCCCCCCACGTGCTGCTCCAGGGACACAGGGGGCACCCAGGAACAATACGAGTGAAGTCACATATCTGCCGGGGTTTTTTTTCCCATTCCCCCAAATCATCTGCAGGATCCAGCCACCAAACTAAAATTGTCCTTCTTACTTCCTGATCAAAGGTCTTATTTCTTGCAAACCCAGACCACAAAGTGCTTTTAAAACTCAAGGAAGCTGCTGTCATTGCAAGTCATGTTGAGTACTTCTCTTCTGTAAATCCAAAAGTTCTTGCCTCTATTTCTGGAGTGTACCTTAGCTGCTTTTTCTTTCTCATACCTATAGCAATAAGTGTTATCTGCAGAGACAGACTCCGATATTACTCAACAAGAATGTATTAACAATACATCATTCCAGAGCCAGTGGAGTACCGACACTGCAGTTTAAATTAACGCATCCTGCTCTAGGATATCAGAATACAAATTTTCAAAGTCTTCACAGTGCCTTAGCACTCTGCAGCATGTTCTAAAACTGTGCAAACCCTTCTGCTTACACCAAACAGATCAGGCGATGGGAGCCAGAGAGGCAGGACAGAGCAAAATATTAAAGGCCCAGGAGTCCACTGCAAGAATAAGGCAGTCCTAGGATGAAGACAGCAGTGAAGGGCACCAGGAAGGAAGTCAGATGACATCCGCAGCACATCATACAGAGAGGCCCTTCGCTAATGAAACACTGAAGACAAACACAGTCACATACACACACTATTATCCTAGGTGCATGCCAAAATTGAAACATTCTTTCAACATCAGCAAACCATGCAATTAAATTAATTATATCAACATCCAGGATCATGAAGCAACTCAGAAAGTTAGGCATACTTAATTAAATTTTGTCAGCCTTAAAAAGCACAGTCAAAAGCTTAAACTCCTTGAACGGTTAATTAACTCACTTCGTACACACAAATGCACACACACTTCATGATGCCCAACAGATGTCTCAGGACACCTGCTCGCAATGTCCGTCTCAACACCTCAGAAAGCCCTGCATGCAGAGCCAAACCAAGCTCCCTTGGTACCTGTGCTCACCTTTCCCCAGGAAGAGGAAAACAAGTCAGGACTTGCAGTGAACATGCTCAACCCAAGGACTTCACAGGTCAATAAGGTGTGGGGCTGCACCACTTATGTACCTTTCATGGCAGATCCTTCTCTTATGTGGTGTTACTGCTATATGAAACCCTAGGGGGAGAACGCATGTATAGGCTTGCTCCGGGAATATCTCTGTGAGCCAGCCTCCACTTGAAGCCAGCTGGGTGACCTTGGGTCAGTCCCAGCTCTCTCAGCCCCACCTACCTCACAGGGTGTCTGTTGTGGGGAGAGGAAGGTGATTGTAAGTCGTTCTGAGACTCCTTCCGGTAGTGAAGGGTGGGGTATAAAACCAACTCTTTTTCTTCTGTGACACAGAATTGGTCCATAGATGGACTCTGTGGCCGGCAAATTGAGGCAAAGGCAGCAAACGAGGGCTTCCAGCCATTACCTGTTCTACCACCTCCTCCAATGCAACGGACCCTTTCACAGCTCTTTGTAGGCTTGCCAAGTCTCCCGGGGGGGCGGGGAAACCCCTGCCCCAGAAGCCTGTTCCCCACTGCCGGCGGATCGGGCCCTGGGGGGAACCCCACCCCCAAAGTACGTGACATGCACGTCACCCAGAAGTGACGTGACCACGCTGGGCATGCTGGGGGCGGGGCCACGGTCATCCGAGGGAAAACGCGCGCTCCAGGAACAAGCCGGGAGCCCGCCGCTCCAGCAGCAGGTAAGACTTGGCAACCCTAGATCTTTGTCTGTTTCCCCTTTCTATTTGTCAAGTTCTCTGACTTTTTATTCTTATCCGTAATTTTCTTCTCTTGCACTCTTGTTCTTCGGTGGGCCTTCTTTGTCAGTGTGAGGCAGACACCGAAATAACTAACAGTCACTACAGTTTGCCCAGCTACAATCACCGGCAATTGATAGAAGATGAGCCATTCAGCTCTTTTAGAGAAATATGTTGCCCATCCTAGTAGAGAAATTCAAACAAACAAGTGACCAATCAAACCCCCCCCCCCAAATAAAAGACAAGCTGCTGAAAGTTTTTAGACACACGAGTGCTTAAATGTGGCACTGGGGGTGGGGTGGGAGTCTGGATGTAACAAAACTGCAGTGGAAGCCTTTGGGAGGAACTGTGTTAATAATATTTTCCCAGGGAAAACTGCTCCAGAGTTGTTTTCATTAATAATAGCACCCTAAACATGTGCCAAAACACTCAATGCTTTGTTAACACCACGAGCTTTGTCTCTGTCTTGAAAATTCACATACCAGGCAAACCTCTATACAGTTCATATATGGAACCATTTAGTGCAGGCATGGACCAATAAACAAATCTTTCTGGCCTCATGAAGCCAAAGCACACAGTGATGAGGAAGCAAACGCCCTTAGCTGAAAGTAGGACCACTGGGTTCAGCCAGTTTTACTTCCGATTAACACTGATATTTCTTTAATTTATTTCTTTAATTCATGTATACATGGTCTTTCTCCCCAATGGGGACCCAAGACAGCTTACATCACTCTCCTTCATTTTACCCTCACAACAACCCAGTGAGGTAGGTTAGAGGCTGAGAGACTGTGACTGGCCCCAGGTCACCCAGCGAGCTTCCATGGCACGAGCTGGTATTTGAACCTGGGTCTCCTAGATATTAGACTGGCCCTCTTAACGCTACACTGGCTCTCTAACATGCTTAGGATTGTGTGGTTAGCTTCAGAAAGTATGGCTAGTAAGTTTATTTAAAGGCATTCCTAAAATATTTGTTTCAAAGTGACACTGACACAGTTCCTTATTATATGAATGAGTCCTCAGGGCTCAAATGCTCTTGGTTCCTCTTCCTGCTGTATATGTGATCCAATTAAACATCTTCTCAATCAAACCACAGTTTATTGCTGCACTTATAGTGTGGTTTGCTCTCGCTCGCTCTCTTCTGCAAACCAAGATTCCAACCTAGGACTAAACCAGGAGTCCTGGGTTTGTAGGGAAAAAAAACAACAGCAACCCTTTTTTATGGTTTGGACATAATGACAAACTATGGGTTGGTTTCAGCCACCTTTTTTGCTCAATCTTGGTCAACTCATCTCTTTTTTACAGCCCCTGTTCTGCATGGGTGTTATCCATGCAGGTCTCATGATCCTAAGCGTACCCTTTTGGATGTGTTGAAGAGGACCCTTTTCATCTCCTTTTTCACCGGTGGAGAAACTGGCTGGATCTAACTCTGTGGTTTGTCAGGAAAATGGAAATCCTTCATTAGATCATGCACAGGGGGAGGAGAGAAAGGAGCAGCTGACAGGCTGTATTCGCATAACAGGCCATGGAGAAGCTGACAGTCAAACGGTATGAATGCAATATGCAGTATTTAGAAAGCAAGAAACCATTTCATGGCTTTATGTAAAACCCAGGAGGGGGTTCACAGGACACAGACTTCAGTATGTTTGTATTTGCTGCTATGCAAACAAGAGTGAAATGTGGGATAAATTTTAATAGCAAACAAGGAATAAACTTGCTACTCCATCTGGTCAACACTTTAATGCTCAATTAATTAGCCAGATGCGCAGCATTTGGCTCAAGCTGCTCATAACTCTGCCACCATTCTGTGAATGTTTGGGATTAAGCCCAAAATTTACAAACAAACAAACCTATCAACATAAAACAATGTGTAGAGGGAAGGCTTTTGAAATGCCCCATTAAAAAAAACCAAAAACCAACTACTCAACAACTATAGCCAAGTAGTAATGATTCCTCTATTTGATACACTGGTTTCCAATTCAATGTTTTGACAAACACGCTGTACTCTAGGCAACAACGGAAAAAGGAAGGATGGAAGACAGGGGGGAAAAGAGATTGGCGATGAGCAGTAGAGAAAATAAATCAGAAAATCATCATTTTCATCACTTTGAGCAGGTGACCATGCAGAATTGTGTAAACTCATTATCTAATAGTAGCATAGAAGGTGTTCTTCATTTAAATCTCAATGGCTAAATTTATTTTCTTGCCCATCTGTACTGTGCTTGTATATACATGTGATGGCCTGTAAAAGAAGCATTCCCCGTTTGAGTATAGCTCAACCATGATCAAAAATCACGTTTCCCCAGGAATTATGGGAAACAGCTACAGCAGAACAGCACTATGTTTCTTGCAGGTTCCCATGATACAATGGATCACAGACCTACAGACCTTAGAGGCAATGTGCAGTTCTAGGCTTGTTTCTTCTCAAGCTCCTGCACCTGCGTACAGCCTGTGTACACATCACTGTACAACCTGTGAGTACTCTCCAAAACCATGCTAATTCTCTGAACCCAAAATCTTAACGAGTGTGCATATGCAACTACACCAGCGATATGGGGTTCTGTTTATCTATAACTGTCAGAGCTGTTCTGCAAAGCAGGAATGTTAGACGGGTTAAATGTGAGATATGAAGCGTGGACAAACTACAATGTGCTTACGTGTGCGTCCATGTGTACAAAGTGTATTTGCCTTCTTCTGCTAACATTGTATAAATATCTAGATTATATATTTAAATTTGAATCAGAATTATTTTCCAGGAAAACACGCATAACTGGAACTGTGTAGCTGGTGGTTCTCCAGATAACAAAACTCCTGCAGATTTAATACCCCTAATGCAAAGCTGCATGTGCAATAACTTGTTCTCTTACTCAATGGACAGCTCTATTGGGGTGGGGAGAATGGTGGAGTTACTCTTGCTTTTAAAAGAGCAAAACAAAACACCTTGGACACTTACATGCCTGTCCTAAGCTAAAGTGTGCCATCAACTTGCAGTCAACTGATGGCGACCTCATGAAGTTCTACCTCACGGGGTTTTCACAGATGAGCAGGTGGTTCAACATTGCCATCTACTGCGCAGCAGCCCCAGTCTTACGTGGTCATCTCCCATCCAGGTACCAGCTCCGCTTAGCTTCTGAGCTCTGATCAGATTGGACTACTCTGGACTATTAAGGCTGTGACAGAGCAACAGTCTAGAGGAAAATGAGTAAAAGGAAAAAGGAGCAGAGTGCAGCCTATACTCACTAGAAACTGATATGTATGAGGGCAAGAGACGCTGGCTGTGGAGAAAGACCGTGCACTTCACATGCACAAGGTCCTAGGTCTAATCCTTCAAACCCCTCCCTCGAAATTGGGCTCCAGCTGAGCGAGGAACCGAGAAGCGGTGGCAACACGGCGGTGGTCAGCACAGAGGAGATGAAGAGGCAGCGACATCCCAAGGAGTCGGTTGGCTCGGCAGCTGATGACGTGGCCAGCAGGAGGACGTCCGGAGCCGCAAGGACGTTGTGACGCCCACCACGGCTGCGCACCAGGGCCCTTAACCAACAGCCCCCGAGAGGAGTCGCCAGAGAGACGAAAGAACAGCGGAGGCCATGGAAGCCGCACCGGAGAGAACTAGAAGAAGTCGCCCACTCGCTGGATAAACGAACGATCGGAGCCGGGAGGGTACCTGGTAGGGCTCCCCCCACCCCAGACGTACTGTGGCCATAGTTAGGGTTTCTGCATAAGTCTCTGCACCATACACCGTGTAAGTCGCTCAGAGCCCTTTGGGGGTGAGCGGGGTACAAACTGAAAGTATAAATAAATAAATAAACTTCCAATATGAGAATTGTACAGTACAGCTGAGACCCTAGATTGCTGCTGATAGTCACATACTGGGCAAGAATGAATATGGAATACATCTAGCAATCATCCGATTTTTTATTTCACAGTGACGCTTTAAATAGAATCCTTGCAGTTTTGCACGCACCCCTGGTTTGTTCATATAAGCAGGCCTTTACATTTCACAGCAGACATCACACCCCCTCTTTTACATACTTAGAGCTCCAAAACACTCTTATGTCTTCACTGACTATCAACGATTTCCCTGTGGTTTCTGGAGCCAGCAGAGTGAACACCAAGGGCAGAAATAAACACATGGAAAACAGACATGCTGTGAAAATAAAAGGGCCTTCAAGAGCTCAGACAATGGGGTTCCTCAGATTACAACATTAATCTGCGGCTAAACAAGGAGCCACAACCAGACTACTGTAGAGTGGGATCCTCAGGACTGTCAGAGTTCCTACAAATCTACATTAACTAGTGGCAAAGGGTGGGATTCGGTATTTTATATGCAGTCAGCACAACGCTGTACTGCTGTTTTGGAACAGTAACTGGAATTAAGGACCATCTGGGAACCATACAAGATCACTGCAGTGGCCTGGCTCTTCTATGTCAATTGCGAACCTGACTGAAAGTATGAGAGTGTGGTGGACGGCTTCAACACAGCGAGGAACAACAAATCACAGCAGTGTGGGCAGAATGTACTGGGCTGATTATTTCCACAGTGGGGGGAACAAAGCTCCTGGGAAACTGTCACCTCTGAAACAGACATACTAGTGTACAGAGTAGTTTCTCAAAACAATTAATACATTAGTGTCTAGGGACCTTGTGAGATTTGCAGGGTATATGCATAATGGTACGATTCATAAGAACATAAGAAGAGCCCAGCTGGATCAGAACAGTGGCCCATCTACTCCGGCATGTTGTTTCATACATCGATCAAACAGTTACCCTGGAGGGCCAAGGCTAAGGTTGCCTCCTGACAAGTGTTACCAGCATTCTCTCCCTCTTTCTAAAAATCAGGTGTGCCAGGACCTTGACATGAGCAGAATGGATGATTTAAGCCTTCTCCCCAAAGTGCAGTTTTCCTAAAATGATGACTCTTAAGTCTCTTTCTAAAACTCACCTTGACATGAGCAGAGTGGATGATTTAAGCCTTCTCCCCAAAATGCAGTTTTCCTAAAATGATGACTCTTAAGATCACAAAGAGAGGCCCTCCTGTAAAAGGTAAAGGTAAAGGTTCCCTTGCTCGAAAGCCAGTCGAATCCGACTCTAGGGTTGCGGTGCTCATCTCCGTTTCCAAGCCGAAGAGCCAGCACTGTCCGAAGACGTTTCCGTGGTCATGTGGCCGGCATGACTAAACACCAAGGCGAACGGAACGCTGTTACGTTCCCACCGAAGTGGTACCTATTTATCTACTTGCAATTTCTTGCTTTCGAACTGCTAGGTTGGCAGGAGTTGGAACTAGAGATGGGAGCTCCGTCATGCGGCACCCGGGTCTCGAACTGCTGAACTACTGACCTTCCACAGCCTGCAGTTCAGTGTCCTGACTGTCCCACAAATCAAAGAAGTTCATCTGGTGGCACTCAAGAGAGGGCCTTTTCAGTAGCAGGCCTATGATTATGGAACCATTTCCCAGGGCCCTCTCACTTTCGACCTTTAGGAGGTAGTTGAGGACAATTTTATTTAGGACCACATTTGATTAATCTAGTTTTTCTATCTATTGGCTGCCTTTTGTGATTTTTCAATTGTAATTTAATGGTTTCTTGTTTTGTTTACATTGTAAGCACCTTGAGTTCCCTAAGGTGGAAAGGCAGCTAATAAATATTTTAAATAAACAATAAATAAAAAAATAAACGGCAGCTTTCCAGGGCAATTTCAGGTTGGGAAGATACCACTGTCTTAATTTGAATTAGGCCTCTAGGCAACCGATTTTGAGAGAGAGAAACATGCTGGAAACACCGTTCCAGGAATTCCCAGTTTCTCCTACAGTTAAAACCCTCAAGAAGGGGAGGAAATCATAACCTTCAATAATTTCCTCAGGGGTGAAAGGAGAAGAATTCCTACCTCCCCTCCAAAAGAAACTGGGGGCTGTTTCCAAATCCAGTTTCACCACTCCCCGCCACACATTTGCTTCAGATATTTGCCCTCCCTTCGCTTGTCAACTGACTGATGCAAAGGCTTCCACAGTTCAAAGATAATCATATACTTTCAACCCACTGGAAGGGCAGGGAGGACTCAGTCTTCTTTTACACCTTTGAAGCAAATACTGGGGATGGGATAGGACGACGTTCTTTAAACAAGCTGAGGGAAGTAAGCTATGCCACCCACAGCCAAAGTTGGGTTTTGGAGATGAAGAATGTTACGATACTGGTCTGCAATATTTTCCTGTAAGTTGAAATCTGTAACTTCGGTAGTCTCTTTTCTGCTTGAACACCCCCCCCCCCTTCCCCAGCAGTGGGCTCTCAAGCGAACCTTAGGAACCCATATTACGAAAGAAACATATTTAGGGAGATATGAATGGGAAATGCGTAGATGCAAACAGTCAAGAGCATAATTTACCTCTAATATGTGCTCTGCTTGCTGTTCTCGGTCAAGTCGTCTTGATGTCGTCGTAATTAGACCTGTGAAGATAAACAAGTAAATTCATCTGGTCTTGAGGGAGAAATAATAGGTCAAGTGGCTCAGTGTGAATGAATAATCAGGATCGAACTAACTGGTGGTGATAATGCTACAACTTATCCATAATTGTGTTACATTTTAAAATGCATTTTCAACCCCGCAAGTTATAACAATATGTTCAATTCAGATATTGACTGTTGTTGCCAAAAGAAATCTTATGGACATGTGTATGTTCATGAGAAGAGACAGCTATCAATTTATACTTTCAGCAAAATAATACTGATTCTGTGAGGCTGTAGGCTAAATTGACACAGATTTTTTCCTTGAGTTGGAATAACCCTGTTGTTCCCAGCAATGCTAAATAGGAATGAAATTATGATAATGGGTATACAGACTGCAGCAATTCAGTTGCACACATGAACCTTCAAGGAGTTCTTGCTACAAGTGATTTGTAATTCAAAACCTGCATTGGACAGAATGTTCTTTTACATTATAAATGCAACTGTTCTACATTCAAGTTATGTTAAGACCTATCAGGAACAACAAAAGTATCACAAAACTGTGTGTATTAAAAAACAACATGCCAAGACTTTAATTTCTTTAGAACTATTCATCCATCTGGGTATTTAGTACAAAACAAAACACAAAACTGTGTGTATTAAAAAACAACATGCCAAGACTTTAATTTCTTTAGAACTATTCATCCCTCTGGGTATTTAGTACAAAACAAAACAACAAACCAAACCCCCCCACAAAACAAAGCGCAACAACAGAACAATGGCAGGAGAGAAAATATAAGTTGTTTGAAGGGTTGTTGGGAAACACCAAGATCTGTAGTTTTAGTCTTAAAATTGAAAACAAGATGAGTTACAGAATAAACTGGATTCTTTTAGAGAGTGCTGGGTATAAAACAGTTGCATCAGGTTGATGCATCAGGAAGAGGAAAACAGTTGCATCGGGAAGAGGAAAAAAGTCACTCTGACTTTCAGAATATAAAAGGCAGCACCTATTACAACTCTTCTCCATCTAGTTTAATTTTCTTAGACTGTAGGAAAGGCAGTGAGGGAAACAGTGAATCCTGTATGTGATAAGGACATCATGCAACCACAACAACGACTAATGTTCCCACTAAATAGTATCATCCTGTTTCGTGTTTCTTTGTATACCATTTAACTTTCCACCAAACACTGACTTACTAAGGTGATGTGCCTGTCTACCAGACAGCTACTGGCAAGCCTCCATGATGAGATGGAGAAAGGATAAAGGCAGAGCAGCTATGGTTTCCATTCCCTTCTGAAACATGTAGCCAGTTCACTTGCTTCTTAGGATACAGAGGCAAACAGCTTGATGGTACTCACTGGCAGGCAGACAGGGCTGCAGAAACTGGAAAAGTATACATATAGAAGGCAGGCTTACCAAATTCCGGCGGGGGAATTGCGTCCCCGTTCCCCGCCGGAATTTGGTAAGCCTAATAGAAGGCCAGGCTGCCCTCCCCACTATAAGTGACTGTGGACTTGTTCTAAAGATTGGGGGTGGGGAGTAATGAGGCTAACACCAACTGCAGAATACTAAAAACGAACACATACATATTCGTGATATGTGAGAAAGAACAGGGATGAAAAAAGATCATAGCATCTTTATGTACGATAGAACTGAGACCTGTCTTTTTTCTCTTTACAACTAGCATTACTACAGTAGTAGCCAAATATATGATTTTACCTATTCACAGGTAAAGCAATAACACTCTAATTTAAAATAAAACTGGAGCATGTAGGTGAGAGACACTAACCTCTCAAGCTCAAGTATGCTCCACTGTTGAATCATATTTTTCTCATAGCCCAATACCAATGGAAGATAGATGAACTGGGAGGAAAACTCTGAAGTGAACTGTAACATAAGGAGAAGAGGGCAGTTCCTACCAATCCCTTGTATAAAAGGTTTAAAAAATTAAATGGACCCTTTAACCATAAGGATCGCAGGGGAGGAGGTTTCACTCATTTGCCCGTTCGCATCTCCCTGAACATATCACTATTTTAAAGTGCCTACAGTTTGGATGTATTCTCTCACCAGCTGACAACTGGACAAGAATCTGTGATGACTCTCCCTATGGGAGAGTTACACCCACAAACGTTTCCCACTGAGACAAATGTAAACATCTATCAGATTCATTTCATAATCCGGACAGTTTTATTTTTTAAAGTTAAATAACCCAGCCCAGGTTTTCAAAGCCACAAAAGCACCAAATCGGCCTTTTCTTGCAACTATTTATGCCACTTGGTGGCGGGAAGTGCTGTCAAGGAACAGGTGACTTGCAGCGACCCTGCAGGGCTTCAAGGCAAAGGATCTCCAGAAGTGGTTTGCCATTGCCTGCCTCTGCGTAACAACCCTTACTCTGTTGTAAATACGAACCAACATTAATTGATTTTGGAGAATCAACTCTGCAAAACCTCACAAAAGAAATGAAAAGTGGTGAAGAAGAAAAAATGGAAGGACCTAGGCAGCTCTCTTTGCTTATTAAGTGATCTGAAATTATCAGTAGAAAGCTTTGGGGCATCTCATCCACAGCCTACCACAGATCATTTCCCACATAAATCTTACTGGAAAAGACCTCTGCCTGAGACCCCGGAGAGCCGCTGCCAGTCTGAGCAGACAATACTGATTTTGATGGACCAAGAGTCTGATTCAATATAAGGCAGTTTCACGTGCGTCCATGTGACTATGGGTCTTTGGGACAGCCAGTTCTTTCTTTTCTTTGTAACTTAGCAGTTCTCAAAATGGGAGTTTCAACCCAAAAGTGGGTCATGATTCTCTCACTAGTAGGTCTCAAGGCCACCAGGAATGGGGAGATGGAACAGCTAGAAGGATAGGCTATGGGTGCTTCAGTGGCAAATTCAGGCTTGCATCTGAGTACCAGACAACATGGCCATAAAATACCAACTGATATTAGACATGACAAATAGAATGTGAACCGGTTTGGGGGTGACGGATTCCTGAGTTTTGCATTGGGAAAGAAGAAAGTAGTACATAGTTAATTTGCAACCAGGTCCCAAAAGGTGTTTAAAAGCAGGTCTGACTTCCAAACATTTAAGGACCATTACTGCAACTGCTAGTCACCAGATCCACCATCACCTTCCCTGACTTAGTCCTCATCAGCACCTTCTTGAGACTGGATTCTCCCATCATGCTGGTGATGCAGGAGCTACCATTGTTCTCTTACCTCTCATGTTCCAAGGGAGTATAAGAAGCCCAGCATCCTGTGGGAAGCCTATGTCTCTTCCCCAGTCAGTATCATGCCAGTTTCCAGATAACTGGCAGAGGAAAGCCCTGGAAACAGCTGCACTTCAGTAACTCCCAGACAGCTGATTTAGTGGGAATGTGAAATATTTCTAGCCTGTTTAATGGAAGGCATCCAGATTTTGTTCTGACCAGCAAAAGCAGACCATTTCCTCTCCTTTTTGAACCAGCACTCATCTCCTAAAGAAAGGATATTTCCCCCATTTTTCTTGCCACTGAAATTAAGGGCTAGCAACCCTTCAAATGTGGCAAAATAAGCTCTGGGAGCACTTTATTCTAAGCAAAATCTAAGCGTCAACCCACAGAATATAATATACATAACTACCAAAGCACTTTTCAAGGTTTTTTTGTTCCCAATAGTAGAGTATTTAACAGAAAAAGTGATAATTCTCATAAATCCATATTATCGAGATTTAATATACTTTTGAGAGTTAATTACAGGTATAGAGTTCAAGGTATCCTACTACTCACTGTTTTTGGTATAATTCTTTATTTATTTAGTTTGATTTGTACCCTGCACTCCCTGCCAGAGCAGGCTTAGGGCAGCTTACATAAAATTGATAAGTATGCGTAATAATAGTTATTTTAAAATGTAGTATTAGTGTTATAAGAACTTGATCAAATGCAGTTTGTTCAGCAATGTTTAATAGATGCTGTACTTTACTACTTTCAAATTTTGTTATTGATATACGGTTGTCAAAGATGTTATTCTTGTTTTATTTTTAATATATTGAAAAAAAATATATTAAAAAAAATTAAATTAAGGGCTAAACAGGGATATGAGAGACATGTGACCAGGACCTCCTGCAGTTTTTAAAAAGCTAATTAGCAGTCTCACTTGGGCTGCCCACATGACTAGGAAAAGGTTACTGAGAAAAGGGATTTCCCATGAGTTTTTGACGACCTCAATTGCTCTCTCGAACGGTATAACTAACTCTAGTTAGTTTTTCCTATCGTTTTTCCTTCTTAGGGCAAACTACAGCTTAAGGTAAAGGTAAAGGCTTCCCTGGAGCTGTGGTGGCTCAAGTGGTTAAGACGCTGAACTGCAGGCTGTGGAAGGTCAGTAGTTCAGCAGTTCGAGACCCGAGTGCCGCATGATGGAGTGAGCTCCCATCTCTAGTTCCAGCTCCTGCCAACCTAGCAGTTTGAAAGCAAGAAATTGCAAGTAGATAAATAGGTACCAGCGTTCCGTGCGCCTTGGTGTTTAGTCATGCCAGCCACATGACCATGGAAACGTCTTCGGACAGTGCTGGCTCTTTGGCTTTGAAACGGAGATGAGCACCGCAACCCTAGAGTTGGACTCGACTGGCTTTCGAGCAAGGGAACCTTTACCTTTACAAAGGCTTCCCTTGCTCAAAAGCCAGTCGAATTAGACTCTAAGGGGCAGTGCTCATCTCCATTTCCAAGCCAAAGAGCCAGCACTGTCCGAAGAGTTTTCCGTGGTCATGTGGCTGGCATGACTAACCACCGAAGCGCATGAAATGCTGTTACCTTCCCACCAAAGCATACCTATTTATCTACTTGCAGAGACAGGAACTCACTCTATCACTTGGCACTAGGGCCTCGAACTGCTGAGCTACCAACCTTCCGGTCTACAGCTCAGCGTCTTAACCTCTGAGCCACCATGGGCCCAGCTTAAGGGAAGGCCATTTAAACCATGGAAGAGAACTGGTCTCTGGAGAGGTGGCATATAAATTTTCTAAATAAATATGGGTGAGAAGTATTAAGTGCTCTCTCCTCTCCAACTTTCAAAGCAGCTTTGGATTTTTTGCCACATTTCTAGTTTATCTCTAAGAGTGAATTCACAAGCATAAACAAAAGCAATGTAAACTTATTAGTTTCCATGCAAGGAGCAGCCCTTGTCATTTGAACATCACAGACCAATGTCCCATATACTCTGAAACTGAATGGTCACCAGGTTTCATGCTCAGTGCAATTACTACATGGTTATAAAAAATAATTCTGCACACATGATGTGCCACTCTTATCTGTATTTTACATTTTAAAAAAAGGTAATGGAATCTTCCCCTGCACTAAAAATTAGCACAAGTTCCCATTGTCCAGGTAGATTAAGTCAATTTGGTTTTCTGTTTTACCATGATCTAAGTTGGGAACTTAATCAAAACTCAATGTGTGCCTGTAATAATCAGTAAAAATAAAATCTAAGGGGGAAAGGTAGCCTCTTCCCATTTTCAAGTTGCTTCCTTCAATCAGCCAAGAATCATTGTACTTTTGCTTGGATTGTCTCTCAGCCAGGAAACACTCCTTTGCACTTCTCCCTCTTCAAACATCAAGTAATGCAATACGGTGCTTAAATCCCAAGCCTAACAAACCAGTTCAACAACTTTCCCCAAACAATCTGCCAGTATAGTTGAAATGGTCTTCATTTTATCATAGAGCCTTAAAAACTGTTTGTTCTAGCTGCCTTGTACGTGGATATACAAAGAAACAAAGAAAGAAATCCACTGCTTAGTATTCTACGAGATTATTTTTTCTCAAAAGAATTCCAGGTTTTGGTTATGAAAAAATTTCAAATATTTCTGAGCCAAGTGAGTTACACGGGCTTGCGTAATGGCCAGCTATCTGAACACTTTGCCCTTAGGCTTTCCTGATTTCTTCCTGTAATTCTTACACTGCTCAGCTAAACAAAAATCTTAACAATGGCCTTGGTTGTTCAGGCAACCAGAATGATGGCCCAGAAAGTCTTATCAGCCATACATGACTTGTTACACTGTTTATAAGGAGGTGGGGGGGCAAAGACTATTTCAGCTTCGTTTCTACTTCATGTTTTATCTATTATTTTTTGTAAGTAATAGTTTACATTAGGAACAAGATAATTCTAAACCTAAGTAATAAAATAGTTGAAACACAAAGGGAGCAATCATAAAACAGGTCTCCTTGGATCTTAAATCCTAGGTCTACTCCCAGGCATGTGTTCTTAGGACTGCAACCAAAGTTGAGAATGCGTCATAATTTGTATGTGTTTATTAAGCTACTAGCAGCAAAGCCCATTGCAAAAGGAATGCAATGAGCTCTAGAAAGAGGTTTCTCTGTGGCCGCACACAGGGCCTCCCCCCCACCTCCCACCTCCCCAGACCCTGCGGTGGAGGTGTGACTGAACAGGCCGCCACTGCCTCCCCACCCGGCCGCCTGCACGGGCCACTACCCCGGCGGCTCAGGCAGCATCATCGAGTGGCGGAGGTGCCGGAGCTCGGCGAAGCAGCGCTCAGGCCCGTGCACCTACTGCATATCAGCCTCGCCCTCCTCCATGGCCGGCTTTTTTTCCATGGTGCCGCCCCCCGTGCATATTCCAACAGTAGATTTGGAATAACATCCATTTGATCTCAAAACCAGAACAAATCTTTATCTGGCAAGATGTTTTGGAAAGCTCTTCATTTTAAACATAGGTGGTACCACTAGTTTTAATTGGGGCTCCAGTAAGTTCTCTTATAGCATTGTTCATAATTGTTCAAGCTACACACCAGTTATCTGAAATTCAAAACACAATTACTCAGATACAGGAGAAGTAAATACTCTTGGAATTGGAAGTACCTGTCACTTTAGCACCAGTCACTTTGCTCTCTTATGAAGATATAAACAGAAATACTTCGGATAAGCCATAATGTGCATATATAGGCAATCAAAATAAATACTTTCCTAGCATTTCAAAGCCATTAAAGTACACAGCTGAGTCATTGTTTGAGTACTGTTTGTGTGCATGTTGCCAAGGAAAACCTGTAGGACTTCATGTACTGGATCAAAGGTTGCTACTTTATCTCATAGCTGACATTACACAGAAACATTCACTGCGTTATCAGCAGTTAGGAAACATAAGAACAAGTTTCAGCAAAAACTGCAAATGCAAGCATGAGGCTGTGCATGCGCTTGGGACTGCTTTGTCTTTAAGTAGACGCGAAGATCAGGAACCTACTGACTGTTGCAAAATCAGTCTTCTAAGTGACAAGGAATTAAGATGGGTCCTTCAGATAAAAAAGACTAGCAATTTACAAGACTGACAATTAAAGCATAGCAGCTAAAAAGGAAATCTAGAAATACAAAGGCATTAAGACGATTAAGCCTCTGATATCTTTCCCATTACAGTGCCAAAATGGTGCATAGTAATTGTATCATGATGGTTTGCGTGAATTATCATACGCCACTTGCAAAATAGCACAAGAGTGAGATCAAAGACAAATCTAATATTAAATAAGGCTTCCAATTCACTCAGAGCTATGAACCCCGTTATACCCCTAGAGATGCAGAGTGAAAATTTTTCCATTTCTAAAGATTCACTGTTTTAACAAGATCAACAAGAATTAAAAGATGCTATTGCCAAGATAATATTGGTCAAAGTCATTTCAAAGTTGTAATTACTTTTTTCCTGGTGATCATCTCCAGGAATTGTGTAAGAAAGTACATGTATGTTTTATTGATTTGTATCCTGGAATCAGGGGAATTAAACCACACACATATAATAATTTTGTTGTTCAGTTGCACAGTTGAGTACGATTCTTCGTGACCTATGGACCACATCACGCCAGGCCCTCCTGAACTCTGCCGTCCCCCGGAGTGTGCTCAACTTCATGTCCGTTGCATTGATAACACTGTCTAACCATCTCATCCTTTGCCATCCCCTTCTTCTTTTACCTTCAATCTTTCCCAGCATCAGGGTCTTCTCTAGTGAGTGCTCCCTTCTCATTTGATGGCCAAAGTACATACAATAATAACTCGCATTATTTATAAGATTTCTATGCTGCCTGTCCATAGACCCTGCTCAAAGGAGCTTACCAAGTAAAACATAATACAAACATAAAAAGCCATAAAAGCTGCAACAACTAATAGTCTATTAAAAAACAAACTAGAGCATAAAAACAGTCTAAAACAAATGGCACCCTGAAATGAGTTTCATCCAGGGCTATTTTTGGGCAGGAACGCACAGGAACGGAGTTCCGGCTGGCTCCAGAGTTGGACACGCCCACTACAGCCAAAACCTCTGCATGCACAGCTACAGAGGGAAGGCATGGAGAGCGACACCCACCTGGCCACTCCGAGGCCTCTCTGTGCCTTCCCCAGCCTGTCCAAGGGCCGGCTTGCCCTGGCTCCCCCCAGCCATGGGGCGTCCAGGCAAGCCAAGGGGCGTCCAGGCAAGCCAAGGGAAGGCATGGGGGTGTGACCTAATATGCAAATGGACTACAGTGTTCAGGTTGTGGCCTATTATGCTAATGAGTTCCTGCTGGGCTTTTTCTACAAAAAAAAAGCCCTGGTTTCATCAAACACTTCTCAGGCTAGAAGTAGTCAGTGAAAACAAGTTTAAAAGATCAACTCCTTAATTACAAGTCTGGGTAAAGAGAAATGTTTTATCCTTGCACCTAAAAGACAGCAGGGCAGGTGCCAGGTGAGCCTCAATGGGAGAGGCATTCCACAGTGAAGTGGCACCAATGGGGGGAGGGGAGTTTCTGGCTGCCCTCCACCTTGCTTCTGAAAGTAGGGGCACAAAGAGAAGGGCTCACAAGAAAAGTCTTAACTGGCAGGCTGGACAGTATGGGAGGAGGTGAACCTGGACTCTAAGCTGCTTAGGGCCTTAAAGGTATGAACCAACACTCTGAATTGTGCTGGGAAATGGGTGGGCATCGAGTGCCGATCTTTCAGCAGAGAGGCACTAAGATCTCTGTATCCCACCCCTGACAGCAGCTTGGCTAATGCATTTTGGACTAGCTGAAGTTTCTCAACAATTTTCAAAGAAAGCCTCATCTGGAACACATTAATTTTTTTTTTTAATGTACAAATTCACATGGCTTGACTTTGCAGGTCAGATTTTTAAAAAGCTACAATTTTTATTTGTCTCCTCTATCATGGCGGAAGGGATGTCATCAACAATCTGATAGGGAACTAACAAGAAATACAAGTGATGAGTTGCCCTGTCACCATGGATGCGAGTTTAATTCTGCTGAAAATGGTACGTGGATAAACAAGTCCATGGCCTGTTGTGCACAGGTCTTTAGGTGCAGCCAAATTAGCGCGTCAACAGTTTTCAGTGTTGTTGATTTTTTAATTAATTTTAAGCAATATAGGGAAATGCATGTCATTCTTCTTAATTTTTACAGGTATTATTCCAATAAAAATAATTTCCACCTAAGTATTTCAGTTTAAATAGTTGTAGTCATAGGGACAGAATACAAAATTAAAAAGAGGTACTTAAAAAATCTGCTTACTAGATGAAAGTCAAAATAAACATCATATTAGGCTCTATTTAGGCTCAAGTGGTTAAGACGCTGAACTGCAGGCTGTGGAAGGTCAGTAGTTCAGCAGTTCGAGACCCGAGTTGCCGCATGACGGAGTGAGCTCCCGTCTCTAGTTCCAGCTCCTGCCAACCTAGCAGTTCGAAAGCAAGAAAATGCAAGTAGATAAATAGGTACCACTTCGGTTGGAAGGTAACAGCGTTCCGTGCACCTTGGTGTTTAGTCATGCCAGCCACATGATCACGGAAACGTCTTCGGACAGCGCTGGCTCTTCGGCTTTGAAACACCGCAACCCTAGAGTCGGACTCGACTGGCTTTCGAGCAAGGGAACCTTTACCTTTACCTAGAGCACCCAAAGTTTAAGATCACATACCAGCAACTCAAACCCTGGAATCAAACTTACTGGATCTTGTACTACCTGCTCACTCCCTAACTTGCCCACTCCTCCTACTTCTGCCTTTACTTCCAGGCAGAAAAGTTAACAACTCTCTACAACCAGGTTCCTGAGACTAGAGAATGTTGAGCTGCTTATGTCTCTGGCAGCTGAGTGTAAGGTGCGGTGTTACCGTTTCTGTAACAAGAGGAAGCAGGAATAAGACTAACAGGCTTGAACCAGAGTATACAATGTGCCAGTATGTCTGTCTGACAGTTCAGCTTTGAGGTCGGTCTACCATCTTACTTGAAGAACACACACTGTGAGGCATTTATCGTCCACCCAGCGGTTCTAAAGCTTCGGCGAGTAGATAAAATGGGTACCATTCCTTAGAGAGGGTGGGCACTAAACCCCCCCGGTGGGGGGAGGTGTTAGCTGGCAAAATGGAATGTCCAGCTCGTAAGCTCGGAAGCCTGGAAAGCATCATCAAGACAAGCTGAGTGAATGCTGTCTGGAACACGTCTAAGCCTACAGCTGAACAAAATCCCCGTCGGCTGCAAACGCGTGCAACTTGAAAGATTTATATGTTGTCCTCCTTTACCCCTACGAATCATTGTTAGTCCCGTGTGAATATGTGTAACTGTAAATCGCTCAGCAGCTCTGCAGGATTGAGTGATTAAAAAATTGAACATTTTTTTTATTATTATTATTATTATTTATAGCTGTCTCCATCTTGCACTAATTTGAACTATAAAATATATCGCCTTGCATACATGATTCCTTATGAAGCAAACTTCTTCATTTTTAAAATGTTTTAAAATGCATCAGTATTGTATCTCAAAGCCAGTTACCACATTGGATTTGCCACACAGGCACTATCTGGAACAGGCTCCATGAGTAAGAAGAAAAAGAGTTGGTTTTTACACCCCACTTTTTTTTTCTATCCTAGGGAGTCTCAACGTGGCTTACAATCTTCTTCCCTTCCTCTCCCCACATCAGGTACCTTATGTGGTAGGTAGAACTGAGAGAGCTCTGACAGAACTGTGACTGGCCCAAGGTCACTGAGCAGGCTTCATGTGAAGGAGTGGGGAATCAAACCTGGTTCTCCAGATTAGATTCCATCGTGCTTAACCACTTCGCCATGTTGGCTACCACTACACCACACAGCAGCAGCTCTATGTGGAACACAGGATCTTAGCAGGGACATGGAATCTCCACCACTGTAGTGCCTTCCTGGCATCATTAATTACTGTTGCCCCAACATCCAATAAGCGAACCATGAAGTCAACCAGCTCAGAACAGCGTGACTCTTCTTAGAACAACCCTGCAATTTATTTACTGTGAGGCCATTTCATCAAAAGTATTTCATAACTTGATGCTGAGATCTATTTTTCTCAGCTGAAAAGTAATCAAAATACTCCTTTTTCGTGCGCCTCAGCATTTAGTCATGCCGACCACATGACCATGGAGAAGTCTTCGGACAGCGCTGGCCCTTCGGCTTGGAAACGGAGATGAGCACCGCCCCCTAGAGTATGATTCGACTGGCATTCGAGCTAGGGAAACCTTTACCTTTACTTAATGAGTAGGTCCAACGACCAACAAATGAAATTAATGTCTACTGCCATCTTTACTTTTAATCAACTTCAGCTAAAGCAGCATCACTCACCTCACAGGGAGTTTGCTGAATACTCAAGATGGTATTTCAGGAACACCTGCAAATTTACTGGCAATATAAATCAAGATAAATGTGCCCACTGAGGCTTAGAGGGATTAAATATACAACTAATCCCAAACTTTTGAGCATGTAAATCCCATTATCTCCTGTAAGACCCATTAAATTCCTTAAGCCTATATTCTTTCTCCCTACAATATGTATAGCCTTATGTGCTTTCCAAAACATGTCAGAACCAAACAAGCAAAACCCATTCCGAATTCAATCCTAAAGATACTAAATGTTTTTTTTTTTTTAGTTTAAAAATACTGTTGAAATATCCATCTTTTAAGCTTCAAATACAATACACACATTTCTGCTCATAATCTTTTGTGGTCCCTTAAGGAGAATTCCAAGCTGACAGAATAGTTTTAACAGCTACCAAAAATAACGTTAATACTTTTTTGCTCCGTCAGTGACAATGCCAGCTGGAGTGCAAAGTTTGAATTATCTGAGAGAGCCCGTTTAGTGTAGTGGTTAGGAGTGCAGACTCTAATCTGGGAGGACCAGGTTTGATTCTCCACTCCTCCACATGAAACTGTTGGTGTGACCTTGCGTCAATCATAACTTTGTTCAGAGCTGTTCTCTCAAGGGCAGTTCTCGATGGAGTCCTCTCAGCCTCACCTACCTCACAGGGTGTCTGTTGTGGGGAGGGGAAGGGTAGTGAAGGGCAGGGTATAAATCCAATTGTTTCTTCTTCTACTTATGTGTAATGAGTAGAGAATTAGGCTTAGGTTCAAGGTTTTCTTTTCTTCCTCCATACATGTGAGTGTTTTGTTACTTCATGATGAATTCTTTGTAGTACTTCCGAAGTGCGATAAGATTCGTTCTACGAATTTTGGTATCTACGCCTGTGATGTCATATGCAGCTCTATACATTCTTGGCAATAAAACCTGAAGGATCACCCCCAATTCTATGCATGAAATGACTTTGATACACAGATCACAGGTACCTTGTTTACAGTTACAGTGGCTGCTGAGGCAAGTCAGCCAGGTTGATCCCTGTGACATTTGTCTGTCAGGAGAAAGCTACTGCAGCCAGATGCTAATATTTATTTAGGGAATTTATACCCCACCTCTTCAGAGTCCATCTTGAGGTGACTTATATGTAAAAATGATACCATAAAATCAGAAAAATGTAATAAATTGCAAGTATAAAAGCAAAACAAGTCATTAAAAACAAGTCAATGCTGTCATATTGCCGGTACATAAATTTTGAACAGACTTCGCTTCAAGTCCTAAAGTCCTTTCCACTCCTTGCCAGTGTCCCCTCTAAGCTGTGCTAGTGTAAGCTAGCTCACAGTTTTTTAGCCTCCAGCTCACACCTTTTTGTCTTAGCTCAGGAAGGAGGGCTCCAGAGCAAACTAATTTATGCAGTAGCCAAATCGCTCACTCACAACTTGAATGCCAGTGGCTCACAAAGCAGAATTTTTGCTCACAAGACTTCACAACTTAGAGGGTGCATTTTCCTTGCCCACATCACCCCTGGTTTTTGAGCTAAGCTGCAAACAACATTTGGGGTTAGCAACTGGCTTTGGTGCAATGAAGCACTCTTGTATCTGTGCACTGTCTCAGGTCAGCTGTCAGAGCACGAGTACAATGCCACAAGCTGTAATATGTCACCACCACAGCAGATCCGGCAATTTAGTCACAGAAGATCAGAATGTTGAGTAACCTAAGCAAAGAAAACAGAAGTGCCTGTACACTTATTGTGAGAGGTATCAAATCATTACCCATTTTTGCCCCTGGAAGGATGCTAAATGCGAGCAAAGAGAATTTCATATCTCAAATTGCCCCACTTGGGCGCTGGTTCCATAGCTATACACAATAGTATTGGTATGACTGCACGAATTCAGCATGAACTTTATTGTGCAGGGTTTCTTTTATCTTATCTTTCCCCATGCACGATTCTATTACCCCATTCCATTTTGTTTAAAGTAAACATTGGATAGGAAGCAGGAAAGCACAATCATAAAGATCAGAATGTAGTTTGACAGCTATTTTTACCTGGGTTGATGGCTTCACTTCAGGTTCACTTGACTAGGAGGTTCCCCCTCCCGCTGGCGGTGGTGGAGAAGCTAATATTTGAACAAAATGCTTCCCCAGAACTTAGCGAGAAAGCTTTTTTTGAGACGGCTTTCTTTCACTGACTTTAGTAGCTTTTGTACTGTTTGTTCAAAAAAATAAAGGCATCTCAAATGGTTTAGGAGGGCAGTGATTTTGAAAAATGATACTTCCTGTCTGTTAGTGAGGGGGGGAGAGAGTGCTCTTAAGGAGATTAAAAATATGTCAAAAGGTAGCTTTTCTTTCCTCTTTACATTATACAAACAAACTTTATGTTCCTTCTAGAGGTGCAGCCTGATCATATTCATGTTTACTTGGGAAGGAATTCCCACTGCAATTAATGGGGCTTACTCAACAGGTAAGTGCACAAAAGACTGCAGCTGCAGTCTAATTACTTGAAATACAGCAGGCAAATAATAGGATTTTGCCTTCTCCATGTGAATGGTAGGCACCTGCCTCCACAGTAGAATACGCACATCTACACTGTAAAAGTGGAAGGAAACTGCAAAAGGACCCTGAACAAGCAAACCAACCTTTAGGGTTTCGGGGAAAGAAAAAGCTGCACAAAGTGGAGACCTTTCTTTCTTCCCTTTACCCCCCACTCCTCAACATGCCACCCAAGCTTCCTCAGCCAGTCCTACCAAGGAGATCCACAAGCAGAAGTAGCCTCACACATATTTAATTAACAGGGATCAGGAATTGTAGGCCTAAATGGTAACTGGGCATGGATGTGGTCTGTCTACATGGAACGGTTTCTAGTGGAACATAAACTTGCAATACATATCCACTAGTCCATCTAAATGCACATTCAGCTGGAAGCCCTACTGAACTATTCAAAGAGTGCTTTTCTGTGCTGGTAATAAGCTCCACAGTACAAAAAGATTTCACAATCTTACTTGGAGAAATGGTCTGTACTTCTGGTCTTTACTACTGTATAAAGCATATTGTAAGTAGGAACCTGTTATGTAACTTCTGTACTGCTTAATATGTCATGCTGATACTCACACTATGCTCCTGGTCTTTCTTGTGGTTCCAGCCTTCTACCGTGTTTCCCCGAAAATAAGACACTGTCTTATATTTATTTTTTCTCAAGAAGAAACACTAGGGCTTACATATATATATATATGTCATGCTGATACTCACGCTATGCTCCTGCTCTTTCTTGTGGTTCCAGCCTTCTAATATCCATGCATTGGTTACTGAACATCCCATTTTGTTGACTGTACTTACCCACTATATGTAATCCGCCTTGAGCTCATGTTGAGAAAGGTGGATTAAAAATAATAAACAGTGACTGTCTACAGGCCTACTTTGGCACACTATCTACAAGTAAGCAGGGAAATTAGACGGAAATACAGCCCTTATTCTTTGAGAATGGATAAATTCTGTCCCTTGGCCAAATGACTTCCTCTCCCAATCCACGGAAGTCATTCTCTTGCTTGCATACTTTGTCACATATTTTTAGACTGGCTGACACTGCAAATCTGCTAATCCTGCTGGATCTGGTTCTATAGTGTGAAGGAAGAAGTCCCACACTACCGCTCTGGGTTGAGGCGTTCCGTTTTCTGGAATGCTGGCAGCTACTGGGGAGGGTGGGAAGGAGAGAATTCATTTCACATACAGAGCTGATGCTGCCCAAGTCAAACAATGGGATTCCAGTCATCAGAGCACACTGGAGAATGTACCCAAGTTCAACTGTCTGTTGTTGAATAGCAAAAAGCCCAGTAGCACCTTTAAGACTAACAAACTTTATTGTGGCATAAGCTTTCGAGAAACACAGCTCTCTTTGTCAATTTCCAAACAATTTCCAAACAAATGCATGTGTATATTACAAAATACACAAGTATACACAAACCTAACATACATTAACTTATTACTGCCTCAAACATTTTTCAGGCAGTGAAGTAAAGAGTCTAAAATGCCTAAATTATGGCCAAAACATTTGAGCACCACCTTTGAGAGTAGGTAGGTACACCTTCCCTATGAAGCTTCTCCAATCTAAATCCTAACTCCAAATATTTAAGGAAAGCATCAATTCGTCATACTTTGAAAACATTACTCTGCTAGTTGGTGAAAGTGCTTTGTTGAACCACACTTCAAAT
This sequence comes from Gekko japonicus, assembly GCF_001447785.1. Taxonomy (NCBI): domain Eukaryota; kingdom Metazoa; phylum Chordata; class Lepidosauria; order Squamata; family Gekkonidae; genus Gekko; species Gekko japonicus. Next base: position 159,358 of record NW_015171545.1, read on the forward strand.
GATACTTGGGTAAAAAAAAATCTTCCAGGAAAAAAAGAAACCCTTACAAAGCCAGAGAAGCAGGTCCTACAATCTAGGCCACTGATCACTTTGAACTGGTTCATTAATCACCAGAGCATAACCCTCATTTAGGTCTTTTCTTTTGGCTTTTAAAAAGAACTAACAACACAGGCAATCAACAAAAGCAAAACTTCCCCCCCTTGTGCAAACATGTGTCTGTCTGCAGCCCTAAATGCCTTGAATATATTTCTGGTAAGAAATGCTTTTCATAATTTCTCATCTATGTGAATATATACCAAATAAGAGAAATGCTTACCTCTCATTAGCATTTAAAACAGCAGTCTCTCTTAGATCTCAAATACCATGAGATCACTAGGATATTTGCAATGCAATCCTAAGAACAATTTCACTCTTTCATTTCAATAAGTTTGACGCAGGGTTACTCTGCTTAGGACTGCAATGCTGAGCACTGTCAAAGGTTTTTGACAATGCACTCATTACATTTGATAGTATATACCAATATGTAACAATTGAGAGCATGAAATCTATTTAACTGTATATCCTTTACCAAACTGGAAAATAATATACATGAGGTACCTGCATCTGTAGCAGACAGGTGGAGGAAAGGTATTCCTTGTAAAAAAAGATAAAGACCAAATATAGCAGATTAAAAAAAATTAAGGTTTTCTGTGAAATCGAATGTCCAACTTACTAAAACGATTGAGGGAAATAATTAAACAAGGGAGGCTTCCTCTATGACAGACTATTGTGCAATCACAGGTTCTCCACTTCCTCAGCTAAGCAGTGTCCCAGTGTTGTCGGAAATCCCTTGGAAGCTGTTTGTAGCTGCAGTCATTTCCTATTTCATTCTGCTCAATCGCCAACCTGTCTGCAGTAGTTGGTGAAAGGGTAAGAAAAGTTGTAATGTGATAGCAAATGTAAGAGAGACTATCTGCCCTTGGCTCTCTATGTAACTTTACACCTTGACAGACACTCCTAAACTCACTGTGAGATTCTTCAGTTCTTTTAAATATAACTTAATTCCTCGATCTACAATACCTTCAGTATACTCAGCACAGGCCTGTAAGGTGTAGAGTTTAATTTTAGAAGATTGCTAAAATAATAAACAGGGGATTATTTCTCAATTGCACAAAGAGACAGACCAACTGTGTTTCTAAACAAACAGGAAACTATGCTCACATCTAAATTTTTTAAATTGCACAGAGGAAAAACATTAATTGTTATCGAAATACTATTTTGTGTACGTGAGGTTCATAAATCCTTAAGAGAAATGTATCTAGATTTTCCCACAAATTCCTCATGCCTCTATTTTTGTTTGCAAATGAGGTCTAGCTGTTGCTCTCTCAAAGACTGCAAATATAAGAATTCACACACACACAAACCAATCTAGCAGACACAAAGTTTAATTTTTCAGCCAAACAGAACAATCCAGTCTTAAATACCCTGGATATGAGAGTAGAAATCAAACACATGAATGACCTAATCACCAACAGTATATGAAGGAAGGTACTGTCAACTACCATACTAAATGATATCCCAGGTACATTATCACTAGGCATGAACTTTGTGGCGAACACACTTGCCAGGCAAGCATATCCTGCTTAGATCACCTCAATGATCCCTGGTGAAATCTGTGAAGTTCAACTTGAGAATGGCACAATATCAAGCAGCTTTGTAACTGCTTGTGATACAGGGCCTGGTTGTCACTGTTTTTGCCCAGTCTGAGAACTAAATCACTCCAATGACCAGAGCAGAGGCACATATCCCCAAAGGTCACGGTCAGGTAATTAAAGTGATTGACTTGTGTAAAGCTAAAACATGGAAATACTTGCTATTCATCCTCTCTTTGCACCTGCACAGGCTCCTTGCTAGTCACCTGCATATTTGTGGGTAAGATACTTTTATGGACTCATGTTAACTGCTCTCCTTTAATATTCTATGTAGTTATAAAAGAATTCTCTATGTAGTTATGACAGATAGTATACTTTTGATATAGACAATCTTTAAAATGCAGTGTAGTTATGCATTAATAAAATATTAAAATGGAAGCAAAGACTCTCTAATAGTATCACTTGTGTACTAGACGCACAACAAACCTAGAATGTTAAGGTGTTCCTCTGGCCAGGAATTAAATGATCTGATACAGGAAAGTTAACTAGATGCCTAAGGTTTCTTAAGTGCATGCCTATATCTGAATCGGGCCTGACCAGACTCCTCCAGAACACTATGAGGAATTTCAGACAGACGATATAATCCGGAAGAGGAACGGTTTCCAAACGGTTTCTGGTCTGTCATTTCAGACAGAATCGTTTTAGAACCGGTTCCCTACCGGAATATATTTGTAATTTCACACACAGACGCTTCTGTCCCGTTTAGGAAACAGGGCTGAAGCGTTTTACCTGTCAACCGCTTCCAAGTAGTCTTCAGTTTCCTCTCCCAGTTCCGATGCGCTTTTTCCCGCTGTTTTTCGCATGCACAGGCGATCTCCAGCTTTTTTTGGGGGGGGAGGGAAACGTTCGCTTTATAGCGCTATAACGGTATAACGCAACACCATTATATCAACCCCATTGGAATGCCTGGAGTGTTTCGTTATAGTGCTATAGTGCTATAAAGTGAACATTTTTTTAAAAAAAGCCGCAGATAAAGCGGTGCAGTCTGAAATGGCAAACCGCTTCAGATCCAGCTCTATACCGGAAGGGGAAAGCCATGTGTGAAATGGCAGCCCTATACCGATTTACTCCACGACGGATCAAAAACGGCTTCAAAATGGGTTAAAAAGAGTATCTACCACAACTAAGGTGTAGCACAGGCTTCATTTCAAAACTCCCCCTCCCCCAAGTTTAGGTCTAGGTCTCACTCTTCTAATGCAGCTTGAAACCAGCAACCTTTAAACAGGGCAAGGTTAACCTATTTACATTTAAAGCAGATTCAGAGGCATCTCTGCAGGAAGTCAATCAACCCTTTTTTGTTGGAGAATTGCAATTTAATGGTTGTAGTCCCCAGGTAATTAACAAGACTCTCCTTCTCTCCACTTGAATTCAAGTGGCTCACATGGCTGAGCCATTACTATTTGGGAAGCTTAAATCACAGCTATTGTCTTCCAATTTCACACAGTGTTATTATTCTAACAGCAAAATACAGTTGAATGGCTCTCTTCTTCAAAGTTTAAGGAGACAGAAGGGTAGAATTTATTCTCAATAAGGGGATCCCCTCTTACACCCAGACACAAGAGACGTGCACAAAAATTTATGAAAACTGGCAGCCAGTGGGAAACAAGCATATCCAAATTGGGGGGAGAGGAATTAAACAGAGGTTTCTCCTGCAATAGAGAACAATCTTTCATACAAGAAATAAAACTATACAAGGATTTCACCTGTACACTTTAGTTTGAAAGGAAAGGAGGTCAATCTATATGTAAATTAGTGATGAGTAGCCCTGCCAGCATGTAGTGGCAAAGTAAAACAGAAGCCTGGTGGTACCTTAACGATACTGGCAGATGTATTTGGTACCTAGGGCTCAAAACTGTCAGTCGTTCCCTTGCTACAAGATACCAAAAGGAGTATTCAGGATGTCTCACCCCACCCAAACTTTAAAGGGCAGGCATGAAAGAATTGGTCAAGGGAAGGAGATAGAAATACCATCCAAGAAATGAACAGATTGTATGCATTGCAAGACCTAAAACAGAAAATTCATAGCATATTTAGCCTTAATCCATTGCTTGAAAGAAGAAGGGCAAAGAGGTGAAGGAAACTGTCTGAAAAGCTAATGAACAGTATAAATCGTCCTTTTTAAACAGATGGATTCAGGGATCAAAATGATGGAATAGACAAGTAGATAGCAACTACCAAGATTGGATGACCACCAAAGCTGCACATTTAATCTTAGCTTGGGTTTCTCCCCTGCCCCCAGGGTCTTTATCCCCATTGACAAGATTAAATCCAGGATACAAAAATGTAGTTCTGTATTAATGACACAATAAATGCTGCTGAAATAGATATAGACCGGTGAAGTCTGCGAGCTGCTGATTGGAAAGATCAGCAGGATTGTCACCCTCTGGCCCTGTAACCTTCATACAAATACAAATTTCACATGAAAGTTATTACAGAGGTTCTTGATGAAGTAGCTGTTCGAGGCTTGCAGAACAAATTGGAGCTGAAACCCACAGTACGACAGTAACCCTTTGAAATGTCTGAGTTTTCCCTGCAACAGAGCTGATTGGTTTCAACTTTAAAGTTCACAACTCCCCCACAAAAAACCCCCCCACAAATGATGTGATGGCCTAGATTTACACCGTGATGATGGAACTAACCCCTGTAATCTGCTAAGGGCTGGGTATGAAATGGTCAAAACTACTTCCACCATACCATCCTTCCAGCCAGATGGGGTTTGAAACTGTTTTCCAGAGACCAAAAAATGACAAGACAGACAGCTGGGTCTGACGCAGGATGGAAAAATCATTATATATTCTCCATGACAGAAGACTAATCTCTTAGTAGGCTTAAATAACACAATCCTCCTAGACCTGGAGTCAGTGTGTTGTCATGTTTATAGTGTGGGACTGGATGTGGGGACCCAGGTTCGAATTCCCATTCAGCCATGAAGCTTCACTTGGCAACCCTTGGCTAGTAACTGATTCACCACATACAGTTGCTGTTATGGAAAATGCAGGAGATGAGTAATGGTTAAAGTGTTAGACAAGGACCTGGGAGACCAAGGCCCAAAACTTCGTCAGTCACAAAAGCTCATTGGTTGACCTTGGCCAGCCAGTCCATCTCAGTCTAACCCTGTTTCACAGAGTTATTGTGTAGTCAAAACAGGAGAACTTTGATCACCACCCCTTGGCTCCTGGGGTGGGATAGAGATGTGACAGAAAGATGGAGCTATACCACTGGAGAATACAGATGGGAAGGTGCACTCCCCACCTTAAAAAGAAACCAAAAAATCCCTGCCCAAGCAACAGGAGTATGTGAGGGAACTAGTTTCTAGCCAAACCTTAATTTCCTGATGTACCGTGAGATTTTTATGTGAGGGGCATTTAAACATGATTTTCCATACACATTCTGAAGCCGTACAGTCCCCAGACAGCTGTACCATACAATTCAGCTCAATGTTGTTGATCACCCCTGAAACATCAACCATCCCTGATGACACCCACAGATTGCTTGTGTACGCACAAAGCAGAACACAGAATATCTCAGCTTCTTCACCCCTCTGTTGTCTTTTCATTTCTGTTTAAAAATTGTAGAACCAATTCATCAGTACAAAAGACATAGAAGAAGTATCTGGTATTTACTCACCCGTTTTTGGATTCATGAAAAAGAATCCCTGTGGGTTTCCACTAGTAATCTTGTAGGTCAGCTTGTCATTAGAACTAGAGTCTGCATCCACGGCCTCTATAAGAATGACTGACACATCCTTGGGTGAGTTTTCCATGACTTCAGGGTAATAAACAGGCCGAGTTGTCTGTGGAGCATTGTCATTGACATCTCCCACTTCTATGTAGATTTCAATGAAGGAAGAAAGAGGCACAACACCGCGGTCTGTTGCATACACAGTAAGCCAGTAATGGGAAGTAGTTTCACGATCCAGCAAATCAACGGTTTCTATAATGCCTAGAAAAGAGACAAAAAGACGTTTCAAGCATTAGATCTATATTACTGAAGCTTTAAAACACAGATGATTTCAGCTTAAAGTCTATTGAAAATGAAGCACCCTCCATTAATGCATTGCACAAAAATCAATAACAGGCACTTAATAATCACAGACCGCAAGCAAAATTAGAGATGCTATGGGGAAAAATCCTCAAAAGCATCCATAATTATCGCCAGGACAGACAGGCCTCCTGCTAAGGAATTCTCCAAACTAGGTACATTGGCTTGGTCAGCAGATGCAGCAGTGAAGAGGTGGAAGAACGGAGTGTACCACTTCAGTCTGCAGGTGGATAATCACAATTCTGAATGCTCCCACAGTAAAATCTGTCTGCAAATAGTCAATCAGCACAGGAGGAGTGGGCAGTTCAAAGGTGGATTGGTGGGTGGGTATGAAGGAGAGAAGGAAACAGGAAAAGGTGAGGACATGGAAGTGCTAGGATGAGGGAAAGAGGAAATTGTGTGGGGAGGGGATGCAGGACAATGTGATGTGCCCCTTTGCAGGTTTTCCCCAGTGCAAATGGGCCCAGCTTGGTGGCACCATACAACTGGGCTATAGTTTACCTGGGGAGAGGAAAAAGTAAGCAAAGCAGGAGACAGGGGCAGATAAAGTTAGGTTGGCTGGTAGATGGAAAGAAGAGAAGGAAGCAGGGGAAAGGGAGAGGCTATGGACGCCTTCAAGAAAGGGAAAGTGAATGTAGTGGTGGAGGGGGAAGTGAGATGCCCCCTGCAGGTCCCCCACTTACATATTAAATATATTTCTAAGAACATTAAGCATATTAGGTCTATTCTGCTGCAGTTGCCAGTTACCAGATTCAATTCAAGTTACTGGCTACCAGTGTTCCCTCTAAGCTCTGGAGTCTTGTGAGCAAAAATTCTACTTTGTGAGCTACTGACGTTAAAGTTGTGAGCGAGCAATTTTGCTACTGCATAAATTAGTCTGCTCTGAAGCCCTCCTTCCTGAGCGAGGACAAAAATGTGTGAGCCAGAGACTAAAAAACTGTGGGCTAGCTCACACTAACTCAGCTTAAAGGGAACACTGCTGGCTACCACATAAAAAGCCCTTCATGATTTTGGATCCTCATATCCTCGTATCTGCAGGACTGCCTCCACTCTTGTGCTCTGCCATGATATCTAACCAGGGTCTTCTGCAGGTGCCAGCCTGAAAATAGGCAATTTCAACAACTGCCCGTACACTCGCATTCTCTGTTGTGGCCCCCACTTTAGGGAACGGCCTGCTTGATGAGGTCAAGAAGGCTTCTCGTCTTGGGGCATTCAGTAAGCTGTGGGAACTGAATTGTTCAAGAGAGCATTTTAACAAAGGTAATAGGGCATTATTATAATGGAATGGTTCATGAAGATACCTGAATAAAGGTAAAGGGACTGTGGACCATAATACGGTACTACATCTAGTGTGCACTATTTGTTACTGTATTATTATGCTATTATGTAATTTCTGCATTCCTTAATATGCCATATTAATACTTCTATTTTGTTTCAGCTTTGTTCCAGATTTTTACTTGGTCTTAATTTCTGCAGCCCTAATCTGATTACATTGTTTACTGGATGTCCCATTTTATTGACTGCATTGTCCTACACTGTGTAATCTGCCTTGAGTTTCAGCGAGAAAGGCGGATGATAAATAACATAAGGTAAGTAATCATCATCACGCAAAACCTGATTTAAGTTTATAGAATATGAAAATACAATTCTTTCTCAAAATTATTAATTAATCATTATAAATGTTTGCTCTGAAACATTTGTACAATTATTAGTTGGGGTCTAGAACTCCCTTCCATTGTTGGATCCTACAGTTTCCTTCAACAAGGTTTTTCCCCACAGAAAAAATACTTCCTGCAGTGGAGAAAATGCTGGAGACAATTGTGGGTGGAAAGGAGAGCAGCAGGATCCAACCCATTTACTCATTCACACTCTTTGCAAGAAATCAGTTGACAATTTCAGATCATGCTTTAAATACAAAAGCAGGGGGGAGTTCTTAGACAAAGCTAATCTCAGACTCAACATTCTGGGTGGAAAGGAGAGCTGCAGGATCCAACCCATTTACTTAAAAAAATCATTCTCACTCTTCGCAAGAAGTCAGTTGACAATTTCAGATCATGCTCTAAATACAAAAGCAGGGGGGAGTTCTTAGACAAAGCTAATCTCAGACTCAACATTAATTTTGACCTGTAAAAGCAGCTCTTATATGCAACTTTATATGCCAGAGGGACAGCTGTATTAGAACATCAGTGCAAAAATAAACCAAGAGTCTTGTGGCACTGCCAAGTGTTAGAACAAAAACCATGTTTAAACTGCCAAAAGACCCCCTATTTATGTCAATTCCAAATGCCACACTCAGAATTTCCCAACTACCACCAGATGTCACTGCAGAAGCTGGCTATTAAAAGCACATAGCTCAGATAATATGAAAAGCAAGCAAGTGCTAGATTTTAAAGTTCAAATTCTGTACACATTCTCATCCCATCACATCACTTGCCCCTCAAACAACAAAACGGTTATATGGTTCTGTTTTGTTGCCGAGAAATCTGCCAATGCCTGTAAAACGTAGCAAAGTCAGGTTATTAAATTTAAAATAAATTGTGAGTTTATGTTTTTGAACCTCTTCAACTTAATGGCAGCACATTATTCAGCTGCAATTTTCTTCACATACACATTACAATCACACACCATTACTGTAGCACTGATACAGCTTTATGCTACTTGGTTTTATTCCTGCTTTTAGTGCTAAGTGTACAAACTCTGCAGTAATCACAAATGCATCCTCAAAGAAGAGGAGTTTTCAGGACGGCCTTCAGTGAGCGGATGATTTACCACCAGGTCACAGTGGTACCGATCCAAACACAAGACAGCAGTGTCGACAGGAGATGGAACATATTCTGGGGGCAAAGCAGCAGCTGGGATGGCACAGCTGTATTTCTTAGCTCTGGTTTATTGTGGGGGATAGCAGTCGGTGGTGTGACTTCGGTTGCATGTGTGGCATGCCGCCCCTTATTTAAAGCAGACTGGAAAGTCAATCATGGAGATGAATCTCTGGATCCTAACCTGAGAAACAGGATCACTACCAGAGAAGGACTCAGGTGAGGAAATAACCCCATTTCATCTAATCCTGAGATCTTGGGTACCCCCACTTTCACCCCAGAGGGCACATGAGGGACTGGACCCCACCAAGGAACTAACTAAACTCACCAGGTTTTGTCCAAACAAGTTGTGTCTTAACTGCTATGTGCAATGGGGTCCATGAGTATCTGAGCTATGTACTGAACAGTGCCTACAATAGCACTAAAACCATAGTTCTTTCCCCCATGCCCCTTGATATGTTCAGGAAACAAAATGAAGAAGAAGAAGAAGAGATTGGATTTATACCCCGCCCTTCACTTGGAGTCTCAGAGCGGCTTACAAACTCCTTTCCCTTTCCCCTTCCCACAACAGACACCCTGTGAGGTGGGTGGGGCTGAGAGAACTCTGACAGAAACTGCTCTTTTTCAAGGACAGCTGTGCCAGAGCTTGTGACTGACCCAAGGTCACATCAGCAGGTGCACATGGAGGAGTGGGGAATCAAACCCGGTTCTCCCAGATTAGAGTCCGCACACTTAACCACTACACCAAATGACTGAGTGTTCTGCTTGTGAATGCTTTCAAAATAAATAAATCCATCATTTGGGAATCCAATATTCATAGGGCTCACTGGAGTCTTGCACAGGACATGAAACTGACTCTGATCAATTTCTTTTTCACATACACAGGCAGCAGCCTTAAGACTTTGTCTTGAAGCAGCCTTGATCTCTCACAGCCATGTGGGACTTCCTTTCCCAGTGTGATATCCCATGCAGCAGAATGCCAATGAGTGGGAAAGAGGCATGTGATGAGCCCAACTGCCATATCCATACACACACACACTCAAGACCCTCACAGCCAGAAAGAATGACATGGCAGAAAAGCAGCTCTCACTAAGCTGTGAGAGCGAGTGAGTGAGCAAGAAAAGGGGTGCTTAGCTCAACTAAGTGATGAAACCCATTAAGGGTTTTTCTACACTTTGCCTTAAAACATGCCAGTTTCAGTTTCTGTGCAAATCTCTTCTTTGCAGGTTAATCCTTCCTACAAGATTACATCCCTGCATTGTTAGGTATGGGCTGGATACTGCAGCATTGCCTCTGAACCAGAATGTGCAGGATTACCTTGCAAAGAATAAAATGGGAGTAAGAGTACACCTTGAACTCATGAACAGAATCAACCCTGCAGGCACAAAATCAACACTCAGGCACAAAGAGAGGCAGGACAATGCTTATTTGCTAGACTAAAGGAACAACTCTAAGCAGGTCTATTCAGAAGTCAGATTGGGTTTTATCCTCAGGAAAGTGTACTTAGGATAGCAGCAGAAGTCTGTGCCCCAACTGAAGAAACATGCTTAGGACTGCACTTTAAGGAAGCTAATGTACAAACGTTAGCATGTGTTGAAATGCTCATCTGTGCTGCGTTTTCTAAAATACATTCCATTGTTTTCCAAGCCTTTAGACAGTCCACTGTTTGAAATGCTTTGAAAAGGCACATTCCTTGTCAGTGAGGTAGATGATGCTTTAGCAGGGGGCAGGTTCATTTCTATCCTCTTACCCTGTTATTGGGTTCTGAAGTTGATATAGCAAGGCTGTAATTAGCAATGTACATCGAGTGACTGTGGAGACAGGGTATAGCATGGGAAGGCATGTATGACTAAAGAGTGATTTCTTCCTTCTTCGCTGTAAATGCTGCAATATTGGGGGAGCTGCAGATAAATCGATTTCAATTGATCTGATCCTTTCATGAAGCTAAAAAAAAAATCTTAAGGTACTTCATGTGCCTGACTAACCCCAAAATGATAAACAAGATCTTTCTAAACAAAAAACCCCGAAATGATAAACAAGATCTTTCTAAACAAAATTGTCCATCAGCATTGATGCAGTTATAACGAAAACAGTCGTGAGAGTCTGACCCACAAATCAAGCAGTCAACAAGACTTATAAAAAATGCTTCCTGTGCATGTGGTCCTTCAGATACCCCCGGCTCGGGTTGAGGGGGCCCCCTCTGTTCACGGTAGGACTTCCAGCTCTGGATGGGGAAATACCTGGATATTTGGGGGGGGTGGAGCCTGAGGATGGCAGAGTCCTCAGCAGGGTCATAGAGTCCACCTTCCAATGCAGCCATTTTCTCCAGAAGAACTGATCTCTCCCACCTGGAGCTCAATTGTAATAGCAGGAGATCTCCAGGCTCCACCTGGAAGTTGGCAAGCCTAATTTTTATTCTTCTTCTTCTCTCTCTCTCCCTCTCTCTCTCTCCCACACACATTGATCTGCTCATGGAAAACAGGCTGGTTGTCTGACTTGTGCCCTACAAGCAGTTAGAAAATGCAGTTTTAAATGCTTGAGCACAGTCCATAATGAGGGTTCGGAGAGGTGTGCAAAAATCACATGTTCTGCGCAAGCAGAAGAAGATGATGCAAGTCAAGGAAGAAAGAAGCTGCTGCGCATAGGGTGGTCCTCTGAATTTGGCTACTCATGAGATCATGCCCAGCAAGATTCTCAGTGCTTGTTATCTCAACACTGACAAGTTAGCATTAAAACTGCCCTGCCTTTCCTTAACTTGTAGGTAGGCAGACACTGAGTGTAATTAAAATATCCTCCTGTTACATTTTACAGATTCCAGCATCCCTCCTTAAACTGTAGGGATGGGTGGAATCTGTAAGGAATGGGGGGGACGGACGCCTTTGTCAGGATCCAATTACTTGTCATTTATTTGCATCACTGTTCCAGATTACCAAAAAGGCCTAGATGACCAATAGCAGGCCTGGCCCTTCCAGATATTCCATAACATCGCTCTGAATTCTCCCTTTCCTTTCGTTTTTTTTTTTAAGGAAGTCTCTAGCCCTTTCTTTGTAAAAATATAAAGGGAAGAATAAAGGTGTTACTCTACCCAGTGCTAACTATTAAGTAAACCTGCACACAGCTTTTAGTGTTATGGTCAAGCTGTACAAATGCACTAGGAAAACAGTAGGTTCTGTTGAAAATATTTATAATATTAACATTTAATGCAATTAATTAACTTTAAACATATCGTGCAATGTGTGTTTATATTCTGGCTGTTCTTTGATAGTCCCTGATCCTTAGGCCTACTAACAAAATTTCTGGCTATGGGCCGACCTACAGATGAAAAACACCTCATTCATCATCTTGTCTCGTTCCCGTGCCCCTCCCAAAGAAGGAAAGCACGTTCTTGGGGCTGAGGAGTAGAAGTCATAAATCAGCTGTTAGGAATGTATTTAATTTTACTTTGAAATCAATCAGATCAAGGTCTGCTCAGTTATAAGCCTCAGAGGAGGAACATTTACTCACACACACAACACACACAAAACAGTATTCAGTTCATACAAGCTCCTCCTGGTTATATACTGAGGATCTAGAAGGAAGGACTGAGGGTTTGTTTAAGGCAGGGTCCAGCAGCATAAGGAACATACAAACCTAGTGAACCAAGGATTGTACATGACCCCGGAAAAAGCTGCTGTAAACACAGATGGGAAGGGGCTGTCTGATTGCTGAGGGAACTGAAGTAGTGAAAGGACACCTCCTGACAAGCTTAGTAACAGTACAACTAGATGAGATGCTGTCCATGGAGTAACCATGCCTCCATATAGTTGTTTCAGCGCCACACGGCCTGATTCTCATTGGAACCAATACAGCATGGGGAAAACAGGAGCTTCTGCCCCCTGGGTGCCATTTTTAAAATCAGAAACAGTGCTGGGGATGTATTTGCTGACACACAACCCCTCGGGCACTCTTATGCAGCCCTAGAAAATGGAGGCACATCCACAGGGTGAACCCAAGGACAGCATCATGTTTAGTTCTAGAGAGAACGACAGCTTTGGACAGTGAACACTTTGGCATCACGTACCTGCAGAGCTTTCTCCCCTCCCCAAGTGCTGCCCCCCCAGTTCTCCAAGACTTTCCCAAACTGGAGTTGACAGCCCTATCACAAGGGGTCCCCAAAACATCCAGTGCTACGATAAATGCTCCCAAGAGACTACTTTAAGACTTGTTTTGATATAGCTCTGTGCCAATGTGGTATAATGGTTAATGTGCCAGATGGAAACTATGACTCAAGTCCTTATTTAGTTATGAAGCTCACTGGATGACATTAGGCCAGTTTCAATCTCACAAGGCTGTCATGAGGATAAAGTAGACATGGGGAGAATAACCAGATGGCTACAGTCAACATTTAAACGGTCTAATTCAGAGGTGGCGAAATCATTTGTTACAAGGGGCTGGATCTGACATAAATGTCACTTTGTTGGGCCGGGCCAAAACATAATGCCAGGTAAAAAGGTAAAGGTAAAGGTTCCCTTGCTCGAAAGCCAGTCGAGTCCGACTCTAGGGTTGCGGTGCTCATCTCCGTTTCAAAGCCGAAGAGCCAGCGCTGTCCGAAGACGTTTCCGTGGTCATGTGGCCGGCATGACTAAACACCAAGGCGCACGGAACGCTGTTACCTTCCCACCGAAGTGGTACCTATTTATCTACTTGCAATTTCTTGCTTTCGAACTGCTAGGTTGGCAGGAGCTGGAACTAGAGACAGGAGCTCACCCTGTCTTGCGGCACCCGGGTCTTGAACCGCTGAACTACTGACCTTCCACAGCCTGCAGTTCAGCGTCTTAACCACTTGAGCCACCGCAGCTCTAATGCCAGGTACCAAGCATATAAACTGTATACAAAGGACAGCAGCTTGTAAGCTCTGAGTTAGTGTACCCTCACTGCAAGACCTCATGGGCTGGGAGGGGTTGCAGACGAAAACCCACATGGGTAGACTGGAGAACCAGTGCACTTGGGCAGACACTCCCACGCTGTTTGACTGTTGCAGACAAGGTTGTTCTACTGTGCTGACGCTACAATCAGAGCGGCTCCATCCCCTCCCCTCCCTGAGCAGTCTGTGCCCTCCCTTGCATCAGCTGCTTGCGAGCCACAAAATGGCCCTGGACAGGCCACTTCTGGCCCACGGGCCTTATGTCTGACACCCCGATCTAGCTCAATTCCCCTAATCCCCTTTTTCACCAGCTAAAAAACCCTAGCTGAATCAAACCCAATGTACGCCACTCTGATCTCCACAGAGGAAGGGCAGGATAAAAAATGTAATAAATAAATTAAAATCTAGTCACTAGAAACCTCCTCACAACTGAGGTAAACAAAGGAAGGATTTATATCCACCATTTTTAAAAAATCCAGTCTTTCTTAACATAAGCAACTCTGCTGTCTAATCCTGCCCCTCCTCTCACTTTGTAGCCTACATACATACTCATCCAGCTTCCTCTTTTTAACTAGGCTAAACAAGTCAATTTCCTTGAACCTTCCCCTCTTAAGGCAGACACTGCTCCTCTGATCATGTTCTCTGCACTTGTTCCAGCTTGACTGCACTCGTTAATGATTACCACGAGGAAGGGTGAGCTGACTAAGCCTCACAGCACAAAATGAATCATTCACCCATTCTTTCATGGTGGAAAAAAAAATATCACAGAATGTTAAGCAAACATTTTCTCTTATGCGTGCTGCTGTTTATAAATCTGATTTGGAGGCAGACAAGTCGTTATTTGAATAAAGCTAAGGAATGTTATTTCGCTACAACAACAAATTCTAACATCCCTAGAAATGTTGATATCCCCTCATTTAAATGACAATAAGAGAGAAAGACAAACCAAAGCCATGTATGAACAGTTCAGGATAGTTCTCACAAAAGTAAACACACCATACAAGATAATATGGCTTGTATGGGGAGGGGAGGGGAGATCAAAACAAGGAACATGTCCCTAATGAAAATTATGCTTTCCATTAACAAACGCTGTTAAAAAACGTTTGCTTGAACATGTGAGCACCGCTAAAAAGAAACAGAGGCCTAAGATAAGATAAAGAAATCAAAACCAGTTAACCAGTCTTGGGTTTCCTGCCAGGTTAGGCGGTCAAGGCTTTTGAAACAGGAAGAGAAGATTATGATACAAAATACATTAGTGCTCAACTATTTCTTGTTTGTAAATGTTTAAGATAAGCATACACATTCAAAAAAGAAAACGTGATTTTTGAAAGTTATTCAAGGCACAATTGTCTGCACATTCACTGAAAGATGACAAAATTTTCAGTGTGAAATGCTTGGTATTTTTCCTCATCCTCTTCAAGATAAGACAGGCTTAAAAACGACAAGACAGGCTTTGCCATTACATTGACTGATGTATCTTGGGTTCTCACATGAAGCCGATTTATACTGAATCAGATCTTTGGTCCATTAAGGTCAGTATTGACTACTCAAACTGGCAGCAGCTTGCTGGGGTCCCAGATCTTTCACATCACCTTCTACTTGATCCTTTTAACTGCAGAGGCTGAGGACTGAACCTGGGGCCTTCTTCATGCCAAGCAGATGTTTTAACACTGAGCCACAACCCCTGCTCTTCTCCTTTCCAGGAGCAAGGCTCTAACGGCATATGATTAACACAACCCAAGATGCTTCTTCTCTCAGGTCCGAACCAGACACTCCACAAAATACCAATCCAATGTTCCTTTCCGATATAAAGACATAGATCAGGAAAGGGCACATTTGCAAATGGGTAGAAATTGAGTGCTTTCCCTTGCAAGCCACCCTGAAGACTGTTCTTAAGAAGCTTTTTTGCCCAGCTGGGCTCTGACATGGGGAGAAAATCTGGCTGGGAGAAAAACAGTCTTGAGAATCTTTGCAGTAGAGATTTGGAGGATAGTAAAGGTAAAGGTTCCCTTGCTCGAAAGCCAGTCGAATCCGACTCTAGGGTTGCGGTGCTCATCTCCGTTTCAAAGCCGAAGAGCCAGCACTGTCCGAAGACTTCTCCGTGGTCATGTGGCCAGCATGACTAAACACCAAGGCGCACGGAACACTGTTACCTTCCCACCGAAGTGGTCCCTATTTATCTACTTGCAATTTCTTGCTTTCGAACTGCTAGGTTGGCAGGAGCTGGAACAAGAGACAGGAGCTCACCCTGCCTTGCGGCACCCGGGTCTTGAACCGCTGAACTACTGACCTTCCACAGTCTGCAGTTCAGCGTCTTAACCACTTGAGCCACCGCAGCAGCAGGAGGATAGAGGAGGGATTAAATACCACTCCTGCCTGGCAGCTAGGGTTGCCAGGTCCCCTAATTGCGCTGGCAGGGGGATTTGGGTGGCATTCCAGGACATCCCCGATGTGATGATGTCATCCAGGAGTGATGTCATCATGCAGGGACACTCTGGTTTGAAGGCAAAACTCTCTGGTAAAACCAGCTTAAAACCATGGAGCTTTGCTCTCAAACCAAAGCATCCCCACACAACATCTCCAGTGTGATGACATCACTTCTGGGTGATGTCATCACATCGGGGATGTGGCTGTTTGGGGGTAGGGTCCCCCCCGGCGAACTGGCGCATGGTGGGCAGAAGCCCCCAAATCTGGGAGAACCCCTGCCCTCCCCTGGGGACTGGAAAGCCTACTGGCAGCTGATAATCTGCTATATGGGTCTCCTCCTTCACCCACATATCCAGTATCTCAACGAATGTGGAGCTAAAACCCCACACTGGAACACAACTGGATTCCGTTACAGCATGTGCTGTATTCAAAACTGTGTATCTGTTGTTATGATTTGAAGGCCATATTTCTCTCTCTTGAAACACAGCAGAGTCCAAAGTGCATTTTCTAGCTATTGAAAGCAAGTGGGGGGTATTTAAACTTTGTCTGAAGTAAGAGATACTATCCCACAACAGTTGATAAAATGTTCTACAACCCCACAACTTGCATAATGGCATAAGCAGCAATGGAGGTAGGCCTTTATGAAACACAGCAAAATTGCAGAAACAGATTAATTAGTTCAAAGAACAACGGTATATAAGACAAACTATACCTGCTTTTAAAAGATAGCAAATCTATACTGACAAAAAGTAAATAAATTGCCTCAGTGATGGGGAGGGCCTATTTCTCCTTACATAAATTCAGTATAAAAAGCCACAGTAATTACTGAAACAAAAAAACCCCTAGGTTTATTAATTTGTTGAAGGCTGACACAGCTTTTTGTATGCCAAATCCATCCCATTAACAAACTGTAATACTCCCAATTCCCATGGATAATCCTCCTTAAGTGTGCTTATCCATGAGAACGCTCATTAATAATATTAATGACTCTGTAATGGAAATCAAAACCTGCAATCATTTTTCAGCAATGCATGGAAATGCAGTTTAGCAGACCATATCCTGGGAGTAACGTCTGAAACAAAACAAAACAAAATTCTAGTCTGGAACATCTTGCTCAAAATTTGATTATAAATTTAATTAATACGAATTCTAATAAGCTAGGCAAAATAAAACAAAGCTCAGTGACTTTTTGGGTTGCCAGGGCAACTTGAGTTATGTCACGGAATGGGTAAATACATATTTTATCCAAACATATATTCTTATTTTTGTTGTTCAGTTGCACAGTTGAGTCCGACTCTTCGCGACCCCATGGACCAGATCACACCAGGCCTTCCTGTCTTCCTCTGAAGTTTGCTCAATTTCATGTTCGTTGCATCTATGATAAATAGTCTTATTTATCTATAAATAAATGCCCAGCTATTCCTCTGTTCAGGGTGGCTTATCACCAGTCATAAAAGGCATTAAAGAACCAGTGCGGCCCAGTGTCAGACTAGGATCTGGGAGATCCATGTTCGAATCTCCGATCTGCCATTGAAGCTTGCTGGACAACTCTGGGCCAGTAACACGCTCTCAGCCTAATCTCTCTTACAGGCTTGTTGTGAGGCTAAAATGGAGGAAAATAGAACAATATAAGCTGCTTTGGGTCCCCACTGGGGAGAAAGATGGTGGTATACATGAAATAAATAAAAAATAAAACAAGAACATCAAATAGGATATTGATTTATAGTCTATCACACTGGAATAATTAGAATTTTTAAAATCAACGCTGGTTCACAAGATGAAGAGAGACTGGAATAATTATCTTAGAAGCTTGGGGTTTTTTTGGTCAGTCATGGCTCACAAAATGAAGTGAGATTAGCGTGTAACCTTAAAAGCATATAAGCAAGCCAGCTCACAAGAGGCATAAGTCATTTGATCAGACCAATGTTCAAATGTGTGGTTCCAACTCAGCCATCTTGGTTGTAGGCCTACTAACTTTTGGCACCAAGAAATGGTTCCTCAGTGGAACAGGTTTCCTCGGGAGGTGGTGGGCTCTCTTTCTTTGGGGGTTTTCAAACAGAGGCTAGATGGCCATCTGACAGCAATGCTGATTCTGTGAACTGAGGCAGGTCATGAGAGGGAGGGCAGGAAGGGCTGCATCAGTGCTAAGTTCTTGTGGCCCTTTCTTACACGCCCAGGGAAATGCTGATTGCCACTCTGGGGTCAGGGAGCTATTTTCTCCAGGCCAGTTTGCCCGGGGATCCTGGAGGAGAGTTGTTTTTTTCTTTTGCCCTCTTCTGGGCATAGAGCAGGGGTCACTGGGGATGTAGGGGGAGGTATTTGTGAATTTCCTGCATTGTGCAGGGGGTTAGACTAGATGACCCTCCAACTCTATGATTCTATGAACATCCAAACCAACAAACCAGCACTACAATCTGGCACAGACAGGGACTGGGCATACTTCTGCTACAAGCCCCACCCACACCTTGATGCAGTGATGTTTGGCTGCCATTACAAGGCTTGTTGTCAAAGGGAAACGGAACCACAACCAGAGGTCGATTCAGGGGGGATCGTGGGGGATCGCAGTTCCCCCGGGTGAGGTGGGGGGGACACGACAAAGCTCCGCCCCCCGCTTCCGGCCGCCCCGCTTACGGCCCTCATTCAGCCAGAAGGAAGCAGGAGAAGAGGGAGGGGAAGTTGCTTCCTCCCTGCCTCTCCCCACCCCTGCCTGCCTGGGGCCAGGGAGGGCCTTCAACAAACTAGCATTACAATCTGGCACAGACAGGGACTGGCCATACTTCTGCTACAAGCCCCACCCACACATTGATGCAGTGATGTTTGGCTGTCATTACAAGGCTTGTTGTCAAAGGGAAACAGAACCACAACTAAGAACTTCTGGCTGGAACAGCAGTGTTGGGAAGGAGATGAAGTGCTGGGTAAAATAAGTAAATATCCTTTAAGGCAGGTTTATTTTATGAGAGCTGAAAGTATCCATTTATTGTTATTTCTGATAGCACTTCAGCTCTGCAAAAAACGACGAGATACACAGCACTCTCTTCCTCTCATGCATGGAGCCTGACTGAGACACTTTAAGAAATGTTGGATTCCTCATCACTGATTGACATATCATTTTAGAGTTACTAACACAGTGGCTCAGTTAAGATGATTCACTAAGCCGTAGGATTAGAAATGAGCCGTGGGCCTGTACACAGGAACTGCTCAAGCAATAGTTTTCTGCAATATGCGAACAGGAAAATTGTAGCTGGGGCTTATCTCCAAACCATAATTTACCCCTTTTCAAAGTATAGTCTTGAACCATAGTTTGGCAGTTACCACTGTCCACAGTTTATACATTTTGCCAAACTGTAGTTGGAGGAAACTATGAAACAGAAATAGGAACGAGCTTGCCAGAGGAGGAGGGAATGCATGAGCCCCAAAATGTCTGCACCAAGCCAAAAGTGACTTTTAGTGCATGTGTCTAAAAACATTTTTTGCTTTTGAATCAGGGTCTTAATTTCATTAGAGGCTTTCTGCCTTTAGGATTTAAAAAGCAATTAATATTTTAAGAAAAGAGAGAAACTGAAGATTTGCCTTAGGCTCCCAGAGATTCTTAGCTGCAAAGCATGAATTGTAATCACAAGCTGCAGTACAGACCCAGAAGCAAAGTAGAAGTATTTAATTATTATTTTAAAGAGAGAGTGTTAGGACAGCATGGCAGCGCACAGCACGATCTATGAGCTGAAAATGCTAGTTCAGATCTCCGCTTAAGACAAGAAGACCTTGATTTACACAAGCCAGTATCTTTAGCTTCCAACTAAAATATAGGAATTCTATTTCACAAGGTTGTTGTAAGGATTATTGTGAACATTCATACAATCTGTTTCTATGAAAAAGGCCATGCAATGTACCTCCCCAAATTATTTGATCAAATTAAGACCTTTACAACCGGCTTTGTGTGTGGCAGGGCAATGAAGATGGGGGGGGGAGAGAACGAGAGCGCAATGCAGTGGTTGAAATGTTGGCCTACTATCTTGGAGACCCAGGTTTGAATTCCCATTCTGCCATGGAAGCTGCCAGACAACCTTGGCCAATCACATACAGTTAGCCTAACCCACCTCACAGGGTGGTTGTGAGGATAAAACAAGAGGAATAAAGAACAATGTTAGCTGCTTTGGGCCCCTGTCTGGGAGAAAGGCAGGATACAAAGTAAGTAAGTAAATAATTTAAATGATCAGCATGGCAGTGAGAGAAGTTTATGTATCACAGCCTAAAACACTTCTTGTTGGGACATCTGAATGAAGCCAGTGTAGTACTGTTCTAACTTGAACTACAGAGATCTGGCAACTTGGCTTCAAATCCTGTATCATTCCAGAAGTCCAGTGATGAACCCTGGCCTGTAATCTACAGCATATGTTCCTTGTAAAGATAGCAGTGTTCCCCACCCACGTATGCTCCCCTTCAATTGCTGGCGAAATGAGTATCACAGTTATGATAAACTAACCAGAATGCAACCTTGAAGTTTGTATTCCCTACATATTCCAGTCAAAATTAAAATATATTTTTTCATTTGTAAAGCAGCAAATACAAGTCCCATTGCAGCAGCAGCAACAATAAAATCCCCATAGAGCACAATCACAATCCCCCCCAAAAAACTGAAATGAAGACAGATGAGCCTTTTATTTGCAGCATACATAAATCTTATGTCATGAACCCTCCTCTTTACCATTCATGTCCAGGTCTGTTATCTTCTAGTCCAGGTTCCAAAAAGAAAACAGCAAAAGAAAGCAAATAAAAACCAAGAAGTAACAAGTCACAGAAGTACCTCTAAAAAAACCCCCCTATGAAATGTTTTCAACTATCTGTGAGAAATGGAACCGATTCCTGACTACTCCTCTTCTTTTTATATGCTACATTCTATTAATATTTCCCATTACTGAGTAAAGAGAATTAATAATGTATTTTCATATATATTTGTATACTCTGCTTTTGTCCGTAACACAGACCCAATAGTTTATAGTGCTGCCCTTCTCTCCTCCATTTTCTTATAACCATGTAAGGTACGTTATGCTGAAAAACTGTGACTAGCCCAAAGTCACCCAGCAAGCTACCATGGCACAGTGGGGATTTGAGGAAGAAGAAGAAGCCCTAGTGTTGAAGAATGAAGGTTGTTGTATTAATGAAGCTATCTGGTCTTCTGTGTAGCTAAAGGACCCTGTGGGGATTTGAACCTGGGCCCCTCAGATCCCCATCTATCATTCTGCTACTTCATATTCTCACTGAAGAACTAAAAAACAGCAGCACCCTGTTTGAGCTGCCCCTGGTGACCTAACCTTTATGCCCATGTTTTCAACCAAGGATGGATCTACAAACCAACTTCTGATGATGCTAAACTAAAGACACGGTTTTCAGTGTGCCTTCTCTGTGTGTAGAATCTCCTTTTATAACCACCGTGCAGACGCACCCTAAAATAAAACAAGAGTACTTGACAAACAGGACCATGCAGTTAACTTGTAGACTAAAGACTGGCAAAGTGGAAAAGAATCAGCAACATATGGAGGAACAAATACACACCTTCTTTAGGAAAACATGGAAACAGAGTATATCTCTAATTTGTAACTTCAAAAGCTTTAACTTTTGGTAAACACTGAAATGTTACACTCAAGTGACTGAATAACTGCTTCCTAAGCTGCATGGTGTGGCACAGCAACATGCCATGAAAAATAACTAAATGATCAAAGGTGGCTAGAAAAGGCTGTCCACTGTGTCTCTGCAAGATTTACTGCTGTCCTTCTCTCTTTCCAGTCAGTGTCTAAAGATGATAAATTGTAATACATGCCAACAGATCAGCTCATTTGCTCATTTGAATTTTCTAATGCAGACGTACAGCCACATTAGCCATACTTTAAAGGAAACTGTTTCCTGAATCTCTGTATGCCTCAATCAGGAGCCACGCCAAGATCAGTGACTCATACAGGAGCGTAACCAATGAGTTCCTATAAAGACAGGGTCATTCTTATTCTTACACATTCTGCAAGTAAAACTTTTTCAAGTTAAAATGTGAAATATTCCTCCAAATTCAATTCAGAGGAGGAAAGTATTTCAGTTATTGGAAGATTAGAAAATGTTAGTCTACATTCATTGAAAGATTTCTCTGTGTGGCTGCTGGGTCAGCTTGCGCACAGCTGCACCAACTGTGCTTGCTTTGGGCAGGCAGAACCCCAAACCATTTCAACCTACAAAATTCCCAAAGGCAAATTTCCTTCCTTCTCTCAACCTGAAGCAGCCCGCATTCCTCTCTGTCTAGCCTAGTGAAAGCACAACCAAACCCTCTGTCTGCAAGTTTTGCTAACAGCACCCAATCAGGACAGTAACAAAACAGAACATTGCTGGGCCCATCCATACAGAAGGAATCAAGCAAACAGCCCCAGATGGTTTTAGAAGATTCTTTCTGGTAGGCAAAAAGGGTTGCCCCCTAAGCCTTCAAGCTGGAAATCAAGTCCTGTCATAAAGACAAGGAACCATTCAGCCCTTAAAATGTCAGTTGAAAAAAACACACCAAACTTCCACGCCTTGAAGCAATCCCCTGCTGAAAAAGGAATGGAATGAGACCTTTTAAAAATACATATAAGCTGAAATGTCAACCTGTGCTTTGAATAAATAGAGCACCATACGGAAGGCAGCACCACAACAAAACTTTTAAAACTAAATACCAGTGATGAGAACATGATTTTTCTCCCTAAAACGATTACATACACACACACACACCCCTCCCCACAACTGAGTGGGAAAAAATGTTGCTGTGATTACTGTGGAAGAGGAGGAGGAGGAGATTGGATTTATACCCCGCCCTTCACTACCCAAAGGAGTCTCAGAGTGGCTTACCATCTCCTTTTCCTTCCCCCTCCACAACAGACACTCTCTGAGGTAGGTGGGGCTGAGAGAGCTCTGTGAGAACTGCTCTTGAGAGAACAGCTCTGAAATAATTTGTGACTGACCCGAAGACACACTAGCAGCTGCATTTGGAGTGAGGCATCAAACCCAGTTCTCCCAAATTAGAGTCCATGCTCCTAATCACTACACCAAACTGGCTATAACCCAGAAAACTGGCTTATCTAGGTAACTCAGACTTATTTATTTTATTGACACTAATTTACCAACAGAGTCAAACTGCATTTCTATGATAACAAGGTATGTGATTCTGATACAGTAGAAAAGAATAATCTACAAGAACCCTAGAATTAACTGCTAATGGATTTTCTAAGTTTAACATTATTCATTCTCTTCCTCCAAAAATAAATCTTCCAAGCAGATGTATGTTGGAAGCGTATGCTGTGATACTGTGCCCGCTAGGTGCACTTAACCCCCCCCCCATTTCAGCTGTACAGAGTGCAACACTAGGTAACCAAGCAACAATAACATTATGGCCTCCTGTGTTAATGATCCATGCTCAAAATATCTATTTATTCCTTTACAAAAATGTAATGAATTATACAGAAATGATAGGCTTGGTTATCTTTTGGAAAATGTCATGCTGTTTATTTGCACAGAATCAGAAGTCAGAGAATCATATTAAAAAAAATCTGAGCAATACTAGTAATTAACAATACTATTAAAATATGTTGCCAAAGGCTTTCACGGCCGGAGTTCATTAGTTGCTGTAGATTTTCCGAGTTGTGTGGCTGTGGTCTTGGCATTGGAGAACCTGACATTTTGCCAGTAGCTGTGACTGGCATCCTCAGAGGTATAACACAGAAAGATGAAATACTCTCTGTGTCAAGAAGAAAAATGGTAGGCAGGTAATTTATATCTACTCCAGAAGGTGAGGTAGGGCTGAGTCATTACCCTGAGCAATGGCTGAACATAGCCTAACTCAAACAGGACACAGTATTTAGTTCCAAGACACTGAAAGGCTGGACAACACTTCCAATTACCATGTCAGATTACACAGGGAAGCCATTGAAATTCATAAACATAAACACAATTTCAACAGGAAAGAAGAGAGTTTAAAAATAAATAGGGCATGGTTTCCTGTCCTGAAAAACACAAAAGGCTCTACATCTGACAATAGCACTACAGATAAGATTAGAATTTCAACAGCCAATCCACATACAAAAGAACCTCCTCAGGAAACAGGAAACTTCTTCAGAAAACAATCCATATACAAAAGAACCTCCTCAGGAAAGCTCCTTTATTAGCATGTTCAAAGCCTGGGAAACTCCTACAAGATAATGACTCAGCCCTACCCCACCTTCTGGAGTAGATATAAATTACCTGCCTACCATTTTTCTTCTCACCTTGACACAGAGAGTACTCCATCTTTCTGTGTTACACCTCTGAGGATGCCAGTCACAACTACTGGCGAAACGTCAGGTTTTACAGTGCCAAGACCACGGCCATACAACCTGGAAAATCTACAGCAACTATTAAAATACTTTAATAATATCCTTTTTAAAAATAAAAAGCGCTTAATTTCATTAAATGCATGTAGACTGAATGCAATCAACTTTTTAACGACTGTAGCATACCATTTTAAACAGTTCTGGTCAGATCTGCTTTCGCCAATGGCTAAGCCATCCTACTATGATTGGATAGAATTAATGTTAAGAGGATTCTGCTAATTGTTCCTATTGTCCTTGAGGATAGTAAATTTTGCCTTCTGTGCAACAGACTTGTTTCTACATGCCAAAGAAGTCTAAAAATTCTGCAACAGCAATTTCAAATAGGTCGCACAAATATGTAACACATTTCATCACAGGCAAATAACACTTCTGCTGTTTATCTGTAAAGATTCCACAGCACTGACAGAGGAAGGAAGGAAGGAGGACCCTAAATTTGGTTTGGTGTAGTGGTTAGGAGCACAGACTCTAATCTGGGAGAACCAGGTTTGATTCCCCACTCCTTCACATGCAGCTGCTGGGTGTCCTTCGGCAAGCCACAGTTCTCTGAGAGCTGTTCTCTTAAGAGCCATTCTCTCAGAGCTCTCTCAGCCCCACCTACCTCACAGGGTATATGTTGGGGGGACCGGAAGGGAAGGAGATCGTAAGCCATTCTGGGACTCTGAGTGAAGGGAGTCCCATTTCGGGACTCCGAGTAAGGGCAGGGTAAAAATCCAATCTCTTCTCCTTCTTCTAAATGCAGATGCTAAATGTGCTGCCATAGTAGACAAGCACTGTGTTTCCAAGCACGAGGTTATCACCAACAAATCCTAGAGCCTCAGATGCCCTTCTCTGAACCTTTAGGAAAGAAGAAACTCTTTTCATTGATACATATTTTATTTAAGACCTGGATTTTATTGGCCACGTAAACACATTTGGAAAAACAAAAGATACATTGCTTTGGTCACATCATATGCTGTGTACTATGTAAAGCTAGTGGGCTAGAAGAGGGAGGGAAAGTGTACACTGTAGACCAATGACAAACTTATGTGTTTATTATTGTAAATATTAAACATTGGTTTGTATGTGTTAATAGAGGAGCTGCGGTGGCTCAAGTGGTTAAGACGTGTGTACTATGTAAAGCTAGTGGGCTAGAAGAGGGAGGGAAAGTGTACACTGTAGACCAATGACACACTTATGTGTTTATTATTGTAAATATCAAACATTGGTTTGTATGTGTTAATAAGCCACCCCAGATTACTTCATTTATTTCTTTGCCTCATCTGTACTTTGCCTTCTTCTCCAGCGGGGACTCAAAGTGGCTTACATCGTTCTCTTCTCCCCTATTTTATCCTCACAACAACCCTGCCAGGTAGGTTAGGCTGAGAGAGTGTGACTGGCCAAAGGTCATCCAGCAAGCATCCATGGTGTGTGGAGGGTACTGGAACCTGGATCTCACAGATCGTCATTTTGGTACTCTAACCACTACATCATACTGGTTCAAAGAAACATCTATTCCACCTGAAGGCACCCAAAACACAATAACCATTTTCGTGGATTCAGTTTATATAACAGGTGCCAGTTAAAAAGTGATGCTCCATCAAATGACATGTCTGTGTGCACCCTAAGTTTCCGACATGCCTGAGTCTAAAGAACATCTTGGTGGTAAAGCCATTCCTGGGTCCTGAATACTTGCGAGTGCTGATAGGCATGCATGCACAGCTATGACCATGAAAGGTGAATGCCTTCTTCGCCCATGAATACAAATGTTGCACTAAAACTAAGTCCACATTATCTATGATGACTGTGTTCTGTCAAAAAAACCACACCAGTATTTCTTCCTGAAATGAATGAAGTTCCAGTTAGGGAAGTGAAAGTGTGAAATCCCCCAACTCACAGAAATTTGCCCCCCGTGTGCCAGGAGCCCTAGATCCTTTCACATTTAGCCCTAGGCTTGTGCAGGGTGAGTTACCCATCCAGACTCCTGCAAGCTGACATGTGTATGCATGTATAAAGACCCACACATTTTTAAAAAAATGATTTTAAGTGTTCTCACAAAATGGTTGCACAAAACAAAAACACCAGCCCCCCCAGCGTAAACTAGGAGCGGTGGCGCAGGCGGTAAGAGATGCCTGCACATACATCTGGCCGAACAGCTTCGGCTGTTTGAGCCCCACCGCGGCTGGGGTGAGCGCCCGGCCCTATGTCCCAGCTCCCACCCATCCAGTGGCTCGAAAGCCCGTTAAAGGGCAATTAGATTAATGGATACCTGCTACTAGAGCGGGGAGGCACCCGTCCCTGTTTTGCAGCGGCGAGCAGCGAAGCGAAGCAGTGGTCGACGGCGGCGGTGGAGAAAAATGGTGGCTGGCGAGGCAAGGAGCGAGCGAGCGGAGGCCAAACCAACTGGTGCGGAGGCGGAGCAACGCAGCAGGCCCGGAGCCTCATCGGAACAGAGGCTGCAGCGGAGCATGCGCGGAAGTGCGAGTGGTCCTGGCCGGAAATGGAATCGCTACAGCCGGTAGAAGGGAACTCCAAAGACCAGCACCAGAAAAGGACGCCGCCGACTACCGCCCGCAAGAACAGGACAACAACCGAAGATCCGCCGCAAAAAGGGTGCCTGGTAGGGTAGTCACCACCCCTGTATATCTGTGGCCCTAGGTTAGATTCTGTAAATGTGATTAGCACTCTCTGTAAGCCGCCCAGAGACCCTTAGGGGTTAGGGCGGGATAACAAATC